>NW_028188338.1:0-52694 GCF_964204655.1 Triturus cristatus
CTGCCAGTACCCAGATGTTAAATCAAACGTGCTGAGGAACCGGGCAGCCCCTAGCCGATCAATGAGCTCATCAGCTCGGGGGATGGGGTGCGCGTCAGTCTTAGTTACTGAATTGAGTCCTCTGTAGTCCACACAGAACCGGAGTTCAGGTGTGGCTCCCGGCGCAGCAGCTTTGGGGACCAAGACCACAGGGCTGGACCAAGGACTGCTGGAGGACTCAACCACCCCTAACGCAAGCATTTTGGAGACCTCCTCCTTGATGCAAGCTCTGACCCTGTCAGTTACCCTGTAAGCCTTGTGCTTCACAGGTAAGCTGTCTCCTGTGTCCACATCATGGACGCACCAATCTGTGACACCAGGAACCAGGGAGAACCTATCGGGAAACTGCCCCAGCAAGTGGCGGCAGTCTTCCTGTTGTTCAGGCGTCAGGGTGGGTGAGAGGTTAACTCCATCCACTGACCCATCCTTCTCAGAGGCTACTAAGAGGTCAGGAAGAGGTTCAGTCTCCTCTTCCATTCCATCGTCAGTGGCCAGCAGCATGCCCACTTCGGTCCTCTCTAAGTGGGGCTTAATGCGGTTAACATGTAGGACCCTCAAAGGGTTCCTGGGAGACTGCATGTCCACCAAGTAGGTGATAGGACTTTTGCGCTCCACAACCTCAAATGGACCTGTCCACTTATCCTGAAGTGCACAAGGCTCACTGGGGCCAAGACCCACACCTTTTGTCCAGGTTGAAGCTCTACCAGAGTGGCATTCCGGTCGTACCACCGCTTCATCTCCTCCTGGCTGGCTTCCAGATTTGCCTCAGCAAGTTGCCTGAAACGCCTGGTCTGGTTTCTGAAGGCCAGCATGTAACTGTATACATTCTGGGGAGGTTTCCTGGGAGATTGCTCCCAGCCTTCCTTTACCAAACTCAGAGGTCCTCTTACCGGGTGACCATACAGAAGCTCAAAGGGGCTGAACCCTAGAGACTTCTGTGGCACCTCTCGGTAAGCAAAGAGCAGGCATGGCAAGAGGACGTCCCACTTACGCCTCATTGGACTGTCTAGGCCCATGATCATGCCCTTGAGGGTTCGGTTGAATCTCTCAACCAACCCATTTCCTTGGGGGTGCTAAGGAGTGGTGAACTTGTAAGTTACCCCACACTCCTTCCACAGGGATTTCATATATGTGGATATGAAATTGGTCCCCCTGTCGCTCACCACCTCTAGAGGGAATCCCACTCTGGAGAAAATTCCCATCAGTGCTCGTCCCACCACGAGGGCCGTCACTGTCCTCAGAGGGATGGCTTCAGGGTACCGGGTGGCATGATCCACCAAGACCAGGATGAACCTGTTGCCCAGGCCTGTCTTGGGGTCCAGAGGCCCAACAATATCAATACCCACTCGCTGGAATGGCGTACCGAACACGGGGAAGGGTTGCAGAGGAGCCTTGTGCTTCCCCCCGCTCTTACCACTTGCCTGGCAAGTCTGACAGGTTCTGCAGTAGGAATCTGAATTCTTGTGCATTTGGGGCCAGTAAAGTGGGTGACAAGCCTGTCATAGGTCTTGTCCATCCCCAAATGTCCTGCTAAAGGCACATCATGAGCCAGCCCCAGTAGGAAGGTTCTGAACTTCTGGGGTACCACCAGCACACGGGCTGACCCAGGTTCAGCAGCCTTAGGCTCTGAATACAGGAGGTCACTCTCCCAGTACACGTAGTGTGTCTTGGCCTGAACACCATTGGCCTGGTCTGCAGCCTGCTGCCGCATACCCACGAGAGAAGGGCATTCTTTCTGCTCCCTGCAGAATTCCTCCCTGGAGGGGCCTCCTTCTTGCTGCCAATGGGTCAGCTCAGGCAGGTCTCCCAGTTCGGCAATCTGTTCCCCGGTAGGCTCCAGAGCATCCCCCTCAGGGTCTGCTTCCTCCTGGGCCATGGGAACTTCGGGGGCCGGTTTCCCGCGCCTCCTGCGCCTTCTTCCTAAGGCCGGTTCCTGACCTCTCCCTCAGGCTCCAGGACCCTTTCAACACCCCTACTGGCTGCCATTGACCGGGTGGTCACGCACGCCCAGTCGAGTAGACCCACCATCCTCACATGCGTGGTCTTCTCCACCTTTTCCCAAGGGAGCTCTCCAGGTCGTTCCCTAGCAGACAGTCTACAGGCATGTCGGTTCTCACAACAACTTGTAGAGTACCAGAGACCCCCCCCGCACTCAAAGGGAATCTGAGCCATTGGACAATGACTCTCCATGTTGTCAGCATTGACAACCCTACAGTAGGCATGGGGTACAACCTGCTCTTGAGACACCAGGTGTTGCCTCACCGAGTTCACGCTGGCTCCTGTATCTCTAAGAGCCTCAACCTTCTTTCCATTGATGGTCACTACTTGCCCATATTTCTTAGTGTTAGAGGGTAAGTAGGTTTCAGGGACCATCTCACTGTCTCCTAGCGAGACTAGGGTCATATGCGCAGGACCCTCACCCCCCTGGACTGCTACCTCCTCCCCAAAATTAACATTAGCTACTTGGCGGGGTGGAGCACCAGTGGTGTGCTGTTTTACCAAACAGGCGACACTTAGGATCAGTGGCAATGTGACCCGGGTCACCACACCTGTAACAATTGAAGGGCCCCTTTGGAACAGGCCTACCTGTCGGGGCCCCGTTCTGCTGCGGGGCGGGGAGGCTGAGAGCCCCTTCTGCTGGTTCCCTTGGGGATTACTTTGGGGGCCTTTTTGGAACCCTTTCTGTTTACCCTTGTCCCCCCCACTCTTCTGCTGGGGACACTGCCCACCTTTGGCGGAGTCTCCCACTTGACCCTTGTGGACCCTGGTGCTGAGCCAGCGGTCCGCCTCCTCAGCAAGCTTCCTCGGGTTGGACATCTTGCTATCAATCAGGTGCTGGCGTAGCTCAGGAAAACATTGACTGGACAAGTGCTCCCATGCAATTAAGTCAAACAGCCCTTGATAATCATTCACTTTGCTACCCTTCACCCAACCATCCAGTGCTCTGCAGAAAAAAGTTACATACTCCACATACGTACTCTCAGGGATCTTCTTAGTCTCCCTGAACCTCTGTCTATATAGCTCAGGAGTTAACCCATACCTGGTCATTAAAGCTTCCTTCATATGGGGGTATGAGGCCTGGAGATCTAGGGGCAAATCTAACAGTGTGTCACGCCCTTCAGCAAGGAACCTTCCCCACAACCCCGCTCCCCAGTCTTTCTCAGGGACCCGGTGTGAAGACATGGCTACCTCATAGGCTCTAAACCACTGCCCTATGTCATCATTTCTAAAATACTCCTTAACTACATCTTTGGGGATGTACACCTTGGACTCTACCTGCACCGGCGGAGTGCTGCCACCAGAAGGAGCTGTTTCCAAACCTTTCGCCTTCAGCTCCAACTCCTTCAATCTTATATCATGATCCATTTGACGTTGTTGTGCCTCCAAGGCCAACTTCTGCTTCTCCATTTCCATTTGTCCTGCCAACTTTGCCATCTCCATTGCATGCGCCCGGTCTGCTGCCCTGTCTGCCAGCTCCTCTGGGGACAGGACTCTGCTGGGCTCCCCAAAGTTGTCGGGTGGGATGATGTCCCCGCATTCTGTGGGTCTCTTGACTCCTTCCAGGCTCTCAACGCCTTGGTGTACTGGTTCTTCCTCTTGAATCCAGCATGGGGAACTCGGAGTTTTACACTGTAGCCTTTCAATTGCTCTACTGTGTAACCTTCCAGTACCTCCCAATCCACCTCATCTATTCCAGAAATCACAGAGAGTGCTCTTCCAGTAGCGAGTGAGCCAGGCATGGTTGCAATAATGGCAGATGTCTCAACAAAGTTCGAAAGTAAAAACCTGTGGCTGCGTTACTTGGTCTGCTCTCACTATCTGGTGATTAATAATTCACTGTATGCAAATTACAAATGCAAATCCGAAATCCCAGCCGCTGCCAACAATGTTAGAGTTGGGAGTCTCTGGTTGGCGCAAGGTTGCCCTTGTGTCAAGCAGGAACCCCCTCCTCCACGTCAGGGCGCAGGATAACCCCTTGTGAATGACCCTTGCTCACCCTCTAGGTGCCGTGGCGTGAGCAGCCAAGGCTATTCTCCAGGCGTTAGTCAGTTAAGCAGTTGTAATCATACACACAGTAAATACATCAATCCCCCCCAGAAATGGACACCAGGCTTGGATATGGAAAAATACGCTTCTTTATGTAAAAATAGGTATATATATCTCAGCAGACTTATCACAAGACCAATAACGTTTTTCTTTATGCCACCAGATCGTAAAGCAGGCAAATGTTCTTTGTTTGCAGTTTCAAATGGATATTTTGTAGTCTCTCGCAAATGTTACTTGTGGTTCCAGTACTTACAGCAAATCGGCTCCTGCGGACGGGGAAATAAGGCATTGCGGGCCCGAGCCCGATACTGGAATGCTTAAGAACGTGTAGTTGCTTTTGGGGATTCGGCACGGGAGGGTGCGACTCAACGATGATGGGGGCACCTTTGGATCCTCTTGAGCGGGTGCGTGTAGTCAGGCAGGCGCAGCCCACGACCCTCAGCACGGCAGTGCGGGGGTCTCCTCAGCGGGGGCGACGCGGCCTGATCTCAGGTCGAGATCATGAAGCGGGGTCACAGGGCACGGTCCGTGCAGCGGAGGATCCGGCGGGGATCACGATCGTCGGATATGAATTCCGGCGGGAGGGGCGATAGCGCTTCAGCGCGCTCCAGTAGCAGGCGGTGGCAGAGGCGCCGGCGGCCTAGCCCAGGGCAGAGAGCGACTCCGGTCGGAGCGAGGCTCTCAAGGGGGGCAAAGGCAGGCAAGCTCCCGAGTGTCACGGCCCTAGGAGGGGCGATGAGGGGCGCAGTCTTCCTCAAGCAGGATGCACACACGGCTCGAGTGTCAGGACGAGCAAAGGCACAAAGAACCCACTGGTCCTGGGGTTCTGTTCAGGGGGCAAGCTCAGATCAAGCCTTGGAGAATGTTCAAAGCACAAAGCAGCAAAGTCTTTTCAGCAAGTCTCTTCCTCTCCTTTCTCAGCAAGGCAAGCAGCAGGCCAGTCCTTCCAGCGTCTTCTTCTCCTTCTAGTCGGGCAGAGGTTCTTTGTGGTAAAACAGGATTCTGATTTCTTAGGAGCCAGGCTCCTAATTTTATACAGTGATTCTTTTGTTCTTTAGCGCCCGGGGGCCTGGGCCTGGCTCAGTCCAGTTCTGGAGCACTTTTTATGGTGACTCTGCTCTTTCCTTTCAGCAGCAGGGCAGAGACATCAGCCGCTCCACAGGGGGCGGAGCCGGCTTTGTGGTGGCAGAGCACAGGTCTATTCACGAGTCAAGGTGTACTCCTCCCACCCATCCTGGTGTAATCTCTCTACCCACCACCTGGCAGCCAGCCTGTCTCTGGGGATTCCCCAACCCTGCTCCTTACTGTTGCTAGGCAGAACACACACACACAGCAGAGGCGGACTGAAATGGCCAGGTCAGTAAATACTAACTTTCTAAAAGTAGTATTTACAAACCCAGGATATTAAAATAAACTTGACTACAAGAAATATTTTATTATTCTGAGTTCAGGCATACTAAACTTGACATTCTACCATGCTCTATGAGTCCACTGGGGTCACAGCGTGTAGTGACTCCAGCAGCCCTTTCTGGCCTATGGAGAGCAGGTAGCCTTCAATAGTGAAAAACGAAAAGGGCTGTAATTCACTACTAGGACATGCCACACACATCAGGGCATGTCCTACCTTATGCCTACAATGCACCCTGCCCTTGGGCCTACCAGAGGGGTGGCTAATATGTAGTTAAGGGAAGGTTTAGGGACTGGCAAGTGGGGGCACTTGCGCAGTCAGCGCGACAGTACCAGACTGCACGAAGGGTCTGCAGTGGCAGACCCTAGACACTTTTTACCGGGCCGCTTCCGTGGGTGGCGCAACCAGCGCTGCAAGCCCACCAGCAGCATTGGCATTCACAAGCCCTGGCACCCTGGTGCCCTTTACTGGGGACTGACAGTAAATCCAATAAACCAATTAGGCATATCAATTACAGGTACACTTTACCTAGGGAGCACTTGCACTGCGGCACGGATTAGTCGTGGCGCAGTGCCCTGAGCGGACAACACCAGCAAAACATTTGAGGCACACCATCAAAAAGGTGGAAGGGAAACTCACGCCAAGGTGCCACGTCTAACAGAGGGGGAGTGGGAGATGGAGGGATAGTGCGGGAGGGGGAGATAGAAATGGAGGGGAAGAGGGAGATGGAGGCGGAGAGGGAGATGGAGTTGGAGATGGAGGGGGAGATGGAGATGGAGATGGGAGGGGGAAGTGGAGGTGGAGGTGGAGATGGAGGGGGCGATGGAGGGGAAGGGAGAGATGGAGGATAGAGGGGGAGATGGAGGGGAGATGGAGAGGGAGGGGAGATGGAGGGGAGATGGGGATGGAGGGGTAGGGGGAGATGAAGGAGGAGATGGAGATGGAAGGGGAGATGGAGGGGGAGATGGAGATGGAGGGGGAGAAGGAGGGAAAGGGGGAGATGGAGGGGGAGATGGATGGAGATGGAGGGGGAGGGGGAGGAGGAGATGGAGGGGGAGGGGGAGTTGGAGGGGAAATGGAGATGAAGGGGGAGGGAGATGGAGGGGGAGGTGGAGTGGGAGGGGGTGATGGAGAGGGAGGGGGAGATGGAGGGGGAGATGGAGATGGAGGGGAGATGGAGATGGAGGGGGAGATGGAGGGGGAGATGAATGGGGAGATGGAGATGGAGGGGGAGGGGAAGATGGAGTGAAGATGGAGGGGGAGATGGAGGGGGAAGGGGAGAAGGAGGGGGAGATAGAGATGGAGGGGGAGGGGTGGGGGAGATGGAGGGGGAGATGGAGATGGAGGGGAGATGGAGATGGAGGGGAGATGGAGATGGAGATGGAGGGGAGGGGGAGATGGAGGGGGAGATGGATGGGGAGCTGGAGATGGAGGGGGAAGGGGAGATGGAGGGGGGATCAAGGGGGAGATGGAGGGGGAGGGGGAGATGGAGGGGGAGATGGAGATGGAGGGGAGGGGGAGATGGAGGGGGAGATGGAGGGGGAGAACGAGATGAAGGGGGAGATGGAGATGGAGATGGAGGGGGAGGGGAGGGGGCGATGGAGGGGTAGGGGGAGATGGAGGGGGAGATGGAGATGGAGATGGAGATGGAGGGGAGGGGGAGATGAAGATGGAGATGGAGGGGGAGGGGGAGGGGGAGATGGAGATGGGAGGGGAGATGGAGATGGAGGGGGAGATGGAGGGGGAGATGGAGATGGAGATGGAGGGGGAGGGGGATATGGAGATGGGGGTGAAGATGGAGATGGAGGGAGAGATGGAGGGGGGATGGAGGGGGAGGGGAGATGGAGGGGGAAGGGAAGAAGGCGGGGGAGATGGAGATGGAGGGGGAGATGGAGGGAAGGGGGAGATGGAGGGGGAGATGGATGGAGATGGAGGGGAGGGGGAGATGGAGGGGGAGATGGAGATGAAGGGGGAGGGGGAGATGGAGGGGAGGTGGAGGGGGGAGGGGGTGATGGAGAGGGAGATAAACGGGAGTGGGAGATGGAGGGGGAGAAGGAGATGGAGGGGGATATGGAGGGGGCAGGGAAGATGGAGGGGTGATGGAGAGGGAGGGGAGATGGAGGGGGAGATGGAGGGAGATGGAGATGGAGGGGGAGGTAAAATGGAGGGGGAGATGGAGGGAGATGGAGATGGAGGGGGAGGGGAAATGGAGGGGCATATTGAGGGAGAAATGGTGATGGATGGGGAGATGGAGATGGAGGGGGAGGGGATGATGGAGATGGAGGGGGAGATGGAGATGGAGGGGGAGAGGAGATGGAGGGGTAGATAGAGATGGAGGGGGAGATGGAGGGGAGGGGGAGATAGAGATGGAGATGTAGGGGGAGATGGGGAGTGAGATGGAGAGGGAGATGGAGGGGGAAATGGAGGAGGAGAGGGAGATGGAGGGGGAGAGGGAGATGGAGGGGAGAGGGAGAGGGGGAGATGGAGAGGGAGGGGAAGAGGGAGATGGAGATAAAGGGGGCGAGGGAGATGGAGATGGATGGTTCGATGGAGGGGGAGATGGAGATGGGGAGCGTGGAGGGGGAGATGGAGGGAGATGGAGGGGGAGATGGAGATGGGAGGGAGGGGGAAATGGAGGAGGAGAGGGAGATGGAGGGGAGAGGGAGATGGAGGGGAGAGGGGGAGGGGGAGATGGAGATGGAGGGGAAGAGGGAGATGGAGATAAAGGGGGCGAGGGAGATGGAGATGGATGGGTCGATGGAGGGGGAGATGGAGATGGGGAGCGTGGAGGGGGAGCTGGAGGGGAGATGGAGGGAGATGGAGATGGAGAGAGGGGGAGAGGGAAGGGGAGCTGGAGAGGCAGGGGGAGATGGAGATGAAGATAAAGGGGGAGATGGAGATGGAGGCGGGAGATGGAGATGGAGGGGGAGATGAGGATGGAGGGGGAGATGAAGGAAGAGATGGAGATGGAAGGGGAGATGGAGGGGAAGGGGAGATGGAGGGGGAGAGGGAGGGGGAGACAGAGGGGGAGATGGAGGGGAGGGGGAGACAGAGGGGGAGAAGGAGGGGAAGATGGAGATGGAGGGGAGATCAAGGCGAAGGGGGAGATGGAGGGGGAGGGGAGACAGAGGGGGAGATGGAGGGGGAGATGTAGATGGAGATGGATGGGGAGGGAGTGATGTAGGGGAGATGAAGGGGAGATGTAGATGGAAGGGGGACATGGAGGGGGAGATGGAGGGGAGATGGAGGGGGAGGGGGAGATGGAGGGTGAGATGGAGATTGAGGGGGAGATGGAGGGGATGGGGAGGGAGAGATGGAGGGGGAGATAGAGGAGGAGGGGAGATGGAGATAGATGGGGAGATGGAGGGGAGGGGAGATGGAGTGGGAGATGTAGATGGGGGAGATGGAGATGGAGGGGGAGATGAAGGGGGAAGGAGAGACAAAGTGGGAGATGGAGGGGGAGATGGAGATGGAGATGGAGGAGGAGTGGGAGATGGAGGGGGAGGTGGATGGAGGGGAGGATGGAGATGGAGATGGAGGGGGAGGGGGGAGATAGATATGGAGATGGACATCGAGGTGGAGGGGGAGATGGAGATGGAGGGGGAGATGGAGAAGTAGGGGAGATGGAGATGGAGTTAGAGATGGAAGGGGAGGGAGATGGAGAGGGAGATAGTGGGGGAGATGGAGGGGAGGGGAGGGGTGATGGAGGGGAGAGGGAGATGGAGGGGGAGTGGGAGATGGAGGGGTAGTGCGAGAGGGGAGAGATAGAAATGGAGGGGAAGAGGGAGATGGAGACGGAGAGGGAGATGGAGTTGGAGATGGAGGGGGAGATGGAGATGGAGATGGAGATGGAGATGGGAGGGGGAAGTGGTGGAGGTGGAGATGGAGGGGGCGATGGAGGGGGAGGGGAGATGGAGATGGAGATAGAGGGGAGATGGAGGGGGAGATGGAGGGGGAGGGGGAGATGGAGAGGGAGGTGGAGATGGAGGGGAGATGGGGATGGAGGGGTAGGGGGAGATGAAGGAGGAGATGGAGATGGAAGGGGAGATGGAGGGGAAGGGGAGATGGAGGGGAGAGGGAGGGGAGGGGGCAGAGGGGGAGATGGAGGAGAGGGGGAGACAGAGGGGGAGAAGGAGGGGAAGATGGAGGAAGAGTGGGAGATGGAGGGGGAGATAGAGATGGAAGGTGAGATGGAGATGGAGATGGAGGGAGAGGAGGGAGATAGAGATGGAGGGGGAGGAGGGAGATGGACATCGAGGTAGAGGGGAGATGGAGATGGAGGGGGAGATGGAGAACTAGGGGAGATGGAGATGGAGTTAGAGATGGAGGGGAAGGGGGAGATGGAGGGGAGAGGGAGATGGAGGGGGAGTGGGAGATGAAGGGGAAGTGCGAGAGGGGGAGATAGAAATGGAGGGGAAGAGGGAGATGGAGGCGGAGAGGGAGATGGAGTTGGAGATGGAGGGGGAGATGGAGATGGAGATGGAGATGGGAGGGGAAGTGGAGGTGGAACTGGAGGGGGCGATGGAGGGGGAGGGAGAGATGGAGATGGAGATAGAGGGGAGATGGAGGGGGAGATGGAGAGGGAGGGGAGATGGAGGGAGATGGGGATGGAGGGGTAGGGGAGATGAAGGAGGAGATGGAGATGGAAGGGAGATGGAGGGAAGGGGAGATGGAGGGGGAGAGGGAGGGGGAGACAGAGGGGAGATGGAGGGGAGGGGGAGACAGAGGGGGAGAAGGAGGGGAAGATGGAGATGGAGGGGAGATGGTGGTGAAGGGGGAGATGGAGGGGGAGGGGAGACAGAGGGGGAGATGGAGGGGGAGATGGAGATGGAGGGGGAGGGGAGGGAGAGATGGAGGGGAGATGTAGATGGAGGGGGGAGATGGAGTGGGAGATGGAGTGGGAGGGGGAGATGGAGGGGGGAGGGGGAGACGGAGGGTGAGATGGAGACGGAGGTGAGATGGAGGGGATAGGGATGGGGAGATGGAGGGGGAGATAGAGGGGGAGGGGGGAGATGGAGATAGATGGGGAGATGGAGGGGGAGATGGAGTGGGAGATGTAGATGGAGGGGGAGATGGAAATGGAGGGGGAGATGGAGGGGGATGGGGAGAGAGAGTGGGAGATGCAGGGGAGATGTATATGGAGGAGGAGTGGGAGATGGAGGGGGAGATGGAGATGGAGGATGAGATGGAGATGGAGATGGAGGGGGAGATGGAGGGGGAGGAGGGAGATAGAGATGCAGGGGAGGAGGGAGATGGACATCGAGGTGGAGGGGGAGATGGAGATGGAGGGGGAGATGGAGAACTCGGGGGAGATGGAGATGGAGTTAGAGATGGAGAAGGGGAGGGAGATGGAGGGGGAGATGGAGGGGGAGGGGGAGATGGAGGGGAGAGGGAGATGGAGGGGGAGTGGGAGATGGAGGGATGGAGGGATAGTGCGAGAGGGGGAGATGGAAATGGAGGGGAAGAGGGAGATGCAGGGGGAGAGGGAGATGGAGGGGGAAAAGAGATGGAGATGGGAGGGGAGATGGAGGGAGAGATGGAGTGGAGATGGGAGGGGAGATGGAGGAGGGGAGGAGGGAGGGGGGAGGGGGGGGAAGAGGGAGATGGAGGGGGAGAGAAAGGGGGAGATGGAGATGGAGAGAGAGATTGAGGAGGAGATGGAGGGGGAGTGGGAGATGGAGAGGAAGAGGGAGATGGAGGGGGGAGATGGAGATGGAGGGGGAGATGGAGGGGGAATGGAGGGGGAGGGGGAGATAAAGGGGGAGATGGAGATGATGGGGAGATGGAGGGGAGATGGAGGGGGAGATGGAGGGGAAGGGGAGACAGAGGGAGATGGAGGGGAGAAGGAGATGGAGATGGAGGGGGAGATGGAGGGGGAGGGGAAGATTGATATGGAGGGGATATGGAGGGGGAGGGGGAGATGGATGGGGAGATGGAGGGGGAGATGGATATGGAGGGGGAGATGGAGATGGAGGGGGAGGGGAAGATGGAGGGGGAGGGGAGAGGGAGGGGGCGATGGAGGGGAGATGGAGAGGGAGGGGGAGGGGGACATGGAGGGGGATATGGGGATGGAGGGGGAAGGGGAGATGGAGATGGAGAGGGAGGGGGAGGGGGAGGGGAGGGGGGAGATGGAGAGGGATGGGGAGATGGAGATGGAGATAGAGGGGGCGATGGAGGGGGAGGGGGAGATGGAGATGGAGAGAGAGATGGAGGAGGATATGGAGGGGGTGTGGGAGATGGAGAGGGAGGGGTAGATGGAGGGAGATGGAGATGGAGGGGGAGATGGAGGGGGAGGTGAAGATGAAGTGGGAGATGGAGGGGGAGATGGAGGGGGAAGGGGAGACAGAGGGGGAGATGGAGGGGGAGATGGAGTGGGAGGGGGTGATGGAGGGGGAGATGAAGGGGGAGGGGAGATGGAGATGGAGGGGGATATGGAGGGGGAGGGGAGATGGATGGGGAGTTGGAGGGGGAGATGGAGGGGAGGGGGAGATGGATATGGAGGGGGAGGGGGAGATGGAGGGGAGATGGAGGTGGAGATGGAGATGGAGATTTAGGAGGAGATGGAGATGGAGATGGAGGGGGAGAGGGAGATGGAGAGGGAGATGTAGGGGGAGATGGAGATGGAGGGGGAGATGGAGGGGAAGGGAGAGGTGGAGTGGGAGAGGGAGATGGAGGGGGAGAGGGAGATGGAAGGGGAGACGGAGAGGGGAGATGGAGATGGAGGGGAAGATGGAGATGGATATGAAGGGGAGAGGGAGATGGAGATGGAGATGGAGGAATCGATGGAGGGGGAGGGGGAAATAGAGATTGAGGGGGCAATGGAGGGGTGGATGTAGATGGAGAGAGATGGGGAGAGGGAGGGGGAGATGGAGAGGGAGGGGAGATGGAGATGGAGATAGAGGGGGTGATGGAGGGGGAGAGGAAGATGGAGATGGATTGGGAGATGGGAGGGGAGATGGAGATGGGGATGGAGGGGGAGGGGGAGATGGAGGGGGAGATGGAGGGGGAGGGGAGATGCAGGGGGATGGAAATGGAGGGGATATGGTGATGGAGGGGAAAATGGAGGGGATGGGGGAGATGGAGGAGAGATGGAGGGGGAGGGAGACAGAGGGGGAGATGGAGGGGAGATGGAGGAGGAGAGGGAAATTGAGGGGAGATGGAGGGGGGGGAGGGAGACAGAGGGGGAGGAGATGGAGGGGGAGATGGAGATGGAGGGGGAAGGGGAGGGGGAGATGGAGGGGGAGATGGAGATGGAGGGGGAGGGAGATGAAGGGGGAGATGGAGGGGGACAGGGAGGGGAGATGGAGATGGAAGGGGAGGGAGAGATGGAGATGGAGAGGAAGAGTGAGATGGAAATGAAGGGGGAGAGTAGATGGAGATGGAGGGGGCGATGGAGGGGTGGCGGAGATGGAGATGGAGGGGGCGATGGAGGGGGAGATGGAGGGGGAGATGTAGATGGAGAGAGAGGGGGAGGGGGAGAGGGAGGGGATATGGAGAGGGAGGGGGAGATGGAAATGGAGATAGAGGGGGTGATGGAGGGGGAGAGGAAGATGGAGATGGATTGGGAGATGGAGGGGGAGATGGAGATGGTGGGGGGAGATGGAGGGGGAGATGGAGGGGGAGGGGAGGCGGAGGGGAGATGGAAATGGAGGGGAGATAAAGGGGAGATGGAGGGGGAGATGGAGGGGGAGATGGAAGGGGATATGGAGGGGGAGGGGAGACAGAGGGGGAGATGGAAATGGAGGGAGAGATGGAGGGGAGATGGAGGGGGAGGGGGAGATGGAGGTGGAATGGAGGGGAAGGGGGAGATGGAGGGGGAGGGGAGATGGAGGGGGAGATGGAAATGGAGGGGGAGATGGAGGGGAGATGGAGGGGGAGGGGGGATGGAGGGGGAGACGAAGGGGGAGATGGAGGGGGAGGGGAGACGGAGGGGGAGATAGAAATAGAGGAGAGATGGAGGGGAGATGGAGGGGAGGGGGTGATGGAGGTGGAAATGGAGGAGAAGGGGGAGATGGAGGGGGAGATGGAGGGAAGGGGAGAGGGAGGGGGGAGATGGAAATGGAGGGGAAGGGGGAGATGGAGGGGGACGGGCAGGGGAAGATGGAGGGGGAGGTGGAGATGGAGAGGGAGGGGGAGATGGAGATGGAGATGGAGATGGAGATGGAGGGGGAGGGGAGATCGAGGGGGAGATGGAGATGGCGGGGGAGATGGAGATGGAGGGGGAGATGGAGGGGAGGGGTTGATCGAGGGGGAGGGGAGATCGAGGGGGAGGGGAGATCGGGGGGAGAGGTGTAGAGGGAGATGGAGGGGGAGATGGAGGGGGAGGGGGAGAGGGAGAGGGAGATGGAGGGGAGAGGTAGATGGAGGGGGAGAGGGGGAGATGGAGATGAAGTGGAAGAGGGAGATGGAGATGAAGGGGGACAGGGAGATGGAGATGTATATCGAGGGGGCGATGGAGGGGAAGGGGGAGATGTAGATGGAGGGGGCGATGGAGGGGGAGGGGGAGATGGAGGGGGAGGGAGATGGAGAGGGAGGGGGAGAGAGAGAGGGGGAGATGGAGAGGGAGGGGGGAGGAGATGGAGATGGAGATAGAGGGGGCGATGGAGGGGGAGGGGGAGATGGAGGGGAAGATGGGAGAGGAGAGAGAGATGGAGGGGGAGGGGGTGATGAAGGGGGAGATGGAGATTAGGGCGAGATGGAGGGGAGGGGGAGACAGAGGGGAGATGGAGGGGGAGAAGGAGATGGAGATGGAGGGGGAGATGGAGGGGAGGGGGAGATAGAGGGGAGATGAAGGGGGAGGGGGAGATGGAGGGGGATATGGAGGGGGAGGGGGGATAGATCGGGAGATGGAGGGGAGATGGAGATGGAGGGGGAGATGGAGATGGAGGGGAGATGGAGGGGGAGGGGAAGATGGAGGGGGAGGGGAGATGGAGGGGGAGATGGAGGGGAGATGAGATGGAGGGGGAGGGGGACATGGAGGGGATATGGGGATGGAGGGGGAAGGGGAGATAGAGATGGAGGGGGAGATGGAGATGGAGAGATGGAGATGGAGATGGAGGGAGAGATGGAGTGGGAGACGGAGTGGGAGATGGAGGGAGAGATGGAGGGGGAGAGGGAGGGGACGAGGGAGATGGAGGGGGAGGGAGAAAGGGGGAGATGGAGATGGAGGGGAAGAGGGAGATGGAGATGGAGATGGAGGAGGAGAGGGAGATGGAGAGAGACGGGGAGAAGAAGGGGGATATGGAGAGGGAGGGGGAGACGGAGATGGAGATGGAGGGAGAGAGGGAGATGGAGAGGGAGATGGAGGGGGAGATGGAGGGGGAGGCGGAGATGGAGATAGAGGGGGCGATGGAGGGGGAGATGGAGGTGGAAATGTAGATGGAGAGAGAGGGGGAGAGGGAGGGGGATATGGAGAGGGAGGGGGAGATGGAGATGGAGATAGAGGGGGTGATGGAGGGGGAGACGAAGATGGAGATGGATTGGGAGATGGAGGGGGAGATGAGATGGAGATGGAGGGGGAGATCGAGCGGGAGATGGAGGGGGAGATGGAGGGGAGATGGAGGGGGAGATGGAGGGGGAGGGGAGGGGGAGGGGAGATGGAAATGGTGGGAGAGATGGAGGGAGAGGGGGAGATGGAGGTGGAAATGGAGGGGAAGGGGGAGATGGAGGGGGAGATGGAGGGGGAGAGGGAGACAGAGGGGGAGATGGAGGGGGAGATGGAGATGGAGGGGGCGGGCAGGGGAAGATGGAGGGGGAGGGGGAGGGGGAGGAAGGAGATGGAGGGAGAGGGGGAGATGGAGGGGGAGATGGAGATGGCGGGGGAGATGGAGGGGGAGATGGAGGGGGAGTTGGAGGGGACATGGAGGGGGAGGGGCGATCGCGGGGGTGATGCAGGGGAGATGGAGATGGAGGGGGATATGGAGATGAAGGGGGAGGGGGAGGGGGAGATGGAGGGGTAGTGGGAGATGGAGGGAGAGAGGGAGAGGGAGATGGAGGGGGAGATGGAGGGGGAGGGGTAGAGGGAGATGGAGGGGAGAGGGAGATGGAGGGGGAGATGGAGATGAAGCGGAAGAGGGAGATGGAGATGAAGGGGGACAGGGAGAGGGAGATGTAGATGGAGGGGGCGATGGAGGGGAAGGGGGAGATGTAGATGGAGGTGAGAAAATTCGGTTTTCGATCGTGATCGAATCGACCCGCCTTTTTGTGCTCCGCCACCATTTTGTGTTGCCCTCACTCAGGCAGCACGGCGAACAAAGTCTATTCTGCTTTCCTGCAGCTTCGTGTCGAAATCAGCCTTCTGCCTCTATTTACAAAGCTGGTGTTAGGACTGGCCGAGTACACTAATCCCTGTCTGGTTTTCCTAATCCCCGTCTCAACTATCTGTTGGTTCACACTATTCTCTTCTGACTTAATCTTATCGTCTGGCCTTCGCTGTCCTCTGCTAGCATTCTCTTGTTTCACCACTGTCCTCCAAAACACACAAACGTATCTCGCCACCTGCAAGTTGGTTACAGATCTGTTAATGAATTAGTTCGTAGGAGGGGTGACAAACACAGTCTGAGGAGAGGCTTCTTCGAGTTATCTGATACTTTATTTTCAAACCTTTTCTATTGGTTCTGTTCTGTTTTCCAACTTTTCTTATTGGCTCTTTCTTATATGTTTTGGGTGTGTATTTGGTTAATGTATATTTCACATATGTACTATATAAGATTGTGCGCCACGGAGTGAAGTGGCAGTCTCCTGAGAACCTACCTCGTGTACTTCTGGGATAACTGTACTAGCTGCAGCTAATAAATCCGATCTTCTAACGCCTAACAGAGTGTCCCGTGTCTCTGTATAGCTGAGCAGGAGAACCCCGGAGATTAAGGCGTACCCTGCGCCGCCAAGCCCAAAAGGTTCTGGTTCTTCAACTGGCGCCCAACGTGGTACGGCTTCAGTGGTACCAGTTCTGCCTGAAGGTCGTGAGGAACCCCGCAAGAAAATTCTGGAGGATTCGCAAGCCACGTCAAGCGACCCCTGTATGTCGAAAGTGGTCCGAAGGTCTTTTTCAGCGTGGTTACTCCTTCCTGACGGCTACTGATGACTGCTGCCCTGACTGCCGCCCTGCCTTGGCCCTTCCTTTGGTGATGTATGGTAAGGCGAGATGATAGACGGGCCTCTGTTGGCGTGAGAAGACATCCTTAGTTAAGTATTTGGTGGGTCGCTCCCACAATTTTGCTCCTTTGTTCCTTTGTTCCTTTGTTTCTTTGGTCCTTAGATTCGACTATTGCAATAGCCGAAGCCGAGGGGTAAGTGCATTTGTGCTGCGTAAACTGAGTTTTACCCCCTTGAAGTTTGTGAACAGTCCGGTGAAATCACAAGATGCCTGGTCTGACTAAGTTTGGAAAACTTTGTTGCTTTGGTTGTAATAGGGATTCCCGGCTTGAGGACTCTTGTCCGATTCCTTCGGTTGGAACTCCCACATATAAGCTCTATTCAAAACATGGTATTGGCCCCATTGCCTTTAACGAGGCATGGACCCGATACACGAAGAAAGATGGTGTTTTAAAATGGCCAGAAAATGGTAGTTTTGAGCCTGATGTGCTAGATAATTTAGAAGCAGTTTTATTCAAAAGAAAAGCCCGGCCGGCAATGTTTGACTCTTTCCGCCTTTGGCATAAGGAAGCCAAACAGAGAGAAATTAAGCAAACAAAACGAGATAGGAAAGCACAGGGTATGACAATTATACAGGCTGCCCAGCGATTTAAAGATGATGAAATGGATAATGCGATGGAAATCTCAGAGAGACAGCATCGTATGGCGATAGATAAATGCTATCCGGTGTTGCCTGTTTCCCCTTCCGATAACAAGAAAGATTTAGAAGAAGATCCCCTAATGTCTCATTTATTGAGATTTCCTCCGCCCTATGTACAAGGTGCCAATGCACCCCAGTTGTTACAACCTGTTCAGCCGCCAGCAGTACCTCCGCCTGTTCCGGCTCTTCCGCATTTGCCTCCTCCAGTATTACCGCCTCTACCAGTTTTGCCTTTAAATTCGACTTCTTTGCCCTCATCTCCTGGTCTTCGATCTCCTTTGCCTTCTGCACCTACTGCAATTACCGGTTCTCCTTCTATTAGTTCGCCTAATACCTTGTCCCCTATCCTCATGTCCAATTCTCCGTCTGTGCGTAGGCGACTCACGGACACTGTCTCTGGTATTCTATCTCCTTTCTTTGAAGCTTTTAATGTATCTCCGGCTTTTTCTCGAAGACAATCTCGTAGTCAACTCCCAGCTGCCGAAGAACGAGAAAATTTGGAATCTCTCGCACGAAAATGGATCAAAAAGGGTCCCCAATACAGTGTGCTCGATATTATGCCTACCTTCTCACAATGGAATGCGCCTACGCAAAGATATGTTTTCGATGTAATGTGTGATACTCTCATTAAAGAATGGGAGGATGTGAATTTGAATTCAGTTCCACAGGGTCTGTTAGATGTTCAGGCTGACTTTGATAAAGGTCTTATTGTGGGTTCCAAAGTTGAAAACGCTGTAAGGACACTTATTTCTTTTAGAAACTTGTTGTCCTCTCAGACTTTCCTTGATTCCGATCCGTCGGTTAGACTGACACTGAAAAATTATCCCATGAGAGAGGTTCCTCCAGTATGGAAGGAAGAGGTTGCAGCTCAAGGTAATAATCCAGTTATTCCCGCTCATTTTCAACGTATATGGGTACATGTCCCCTGGAAGAGATCTGAAGTTTTAGCCCTTAAACAGACTCTATCGGCTCCTCGTAAAAACCCTGTGGGTTATTATAAAGAATTATCACAGACGGTTGACGCTTGCAGCATGAATCTAGCAGATATCGATATGTTGATGGGAAATGTAGTCCCACAGACATTATGGGCTAGGATTTGTAAGGAGAATCACGCACAGGAATTAGGTGCTGATTGGAATACTATAATTGCCGCAGATAGAGACCAAGTGGGTGGTGCGAAGCCTGATGCTTTGATTTCAGAACTCCCTGGTAGGATTATTACATTAATGAAAACGATGATGCCTGCATTGAGAGTTAATTGGGATAAATTAGCGGCATGCAAACAAATGAAAGATGAAAGTGCCTCTGATTTCTTTACTCGTTTCGAGGAGACATTTATTGATCACAGTGGTCAAGATATGGCTACAGAGGGTGGACAGCGATTATTTGTGGACAAATTTGTATTTAATTTGCTTCCCGAGCTGTCACACAAATTGAAAGATTCTGAAAGTTCATGGGCTGTTTCTTCTTCTGCCCAGATATTGGCTACTGCACAATATTATGAAAACAGAGATAAAGAAGATAAAGAAAAGCAAGAGAAAAAGACGAAAGAATTAAAAACAAAGGTTCTCTTGCAACAAGCTTATCCTCCTCGCTATGTTCAGCCTCAGTTTCAACAGCCTCCGCAGTTTCAGAGGTTGTATCAAAAACCTGAGCCATACATTCCGAGACCTTTGTTAGGACCTAATCAATGTGCCTATTGTAGAGAAGAAGGTCATTTTAAGAATAGTTGTCCGGTTTTATTGCAGCGCAATGGGACACTATCTGCTCCACGAGGTCGTGCTGGCCTCCAGTCAGCAAATAGAGGTAGAGGTCGAGGTATGTTGACTCAAGAACAGCGAGCCCTTCCTCCTCCTAATTCCATGAATTACTTTGATCAGCAAAACGCTCGATCTACACAGTACTACAATGAAGACCATTATATTGAAAGCGAGAATGAAAGTCTTCATGCTAACTAGGACAGCCATGGACAAAGTAAGGGAGTTGTGTCGGTTCCAGTAGATCAGAATGGACCTTATGTTAATGTCACTACAATGGGTGTTTCAGAGCCATTTCTTCTAGATACTGGTGCGATGAGAAGCTCTATCATTCATTCTAAACTCCCTGGGGCACCTTTGTCTGGCTTAACGAATGTATCTGTAGGATTTTCTGGCGCCCCTGTTCGTAATCCGGTTTCTTACCCTTTGTCTATTTCAATTGGTCCTTATGATTTGGAAGCTCCACTTCTTTTGACGAATGGTTGCGGTGAGAATCTGTTGGGTCTGGACTTATTGAAAAGAATGCATGCTATGATATATTGTTCTCCTTCTGGTGTACATCTTACTTTAGGACAGAAACTGATTTCTCCAATGTATTTGTCCAAAGATCAGTTTCCACCTGAATTGCTTTCTCTTCCGGCAACGCTTTGGGCCACGGGTCCGAACGATGTGGGCTGTCTCGAAATTCCACCTTATGTTGTCACTCTCAAGCCTAATGTCGAATTGCCACGTATTCCGCAGTATAGAATTTCCACTGAAGGTGAAAAAGCGCTTTTGGAAATCATTCATGATTTGATTCAGAAGGGTGTGGTTGAAGAAACGAGAGGAAACATATGCAATAGTCCTATTCTTCCTGTTCTTAAACTCACTGATCCTTCTCAGCCTCCTGTATATCGTTTCGTAATTGATCTTCGGGAGGTAAACAAAATTGTTGTACCACAATTTCCTGTTGTCCCAGATATCACTGCTCTGTTGACAATGATACATTCAACAGCGACTTGGTTTTCTGTTATCGATCTAAAGAATGCCTTCTTTAGTATTCCCATTGCAGAAGAGAGTAGGGATATTTTTGGCTTCTCTCTTGGAGGCCGAAGCTTCCGGTTCAAGAGCGCACCTCAGGGCTATTGTGAAAGTTCCTCTATTTACAGCCAAGCTTTAAAATGTCATCTTGATACTTTTCATTTGCCGTCTGGTGCTGCTCTTATTCAGTATATGGATGACTTGTTAATCGCTGCTGATTCAGAAGATATTTGCAAAAATGTGACTGTTGCATTGTTACGCCATTTGTTTAATCTGAATCATAAGGTTTCACCTTCCAAACTACAACATGTCCGTCAAGAGGTTACCTATTTGGGTCATCTCCTATCAAAGGAGGGACGACGATTAACCCCCTGAACGAATTCAGGCGATTGCGCAAATGTCTGTGCCATCCACACAAAGGGAGGTACGTGCCTTTCCTGGTATTGCTTCCTATTGTAGGCAGTGGATCCCTAACTTCTCCTTGGTGGCTAAACCTCTGTGGGCACTCACTTTGAAAGATACGCCTCAGCCCCTTCCTTGGACTGACAAGTGTCAAAGGAGTTTTACGGATTTACGTGCTGCTCTGTGTTCCGCTCATGTACTAGGTACTCCTGATTACAGTAAGCCTTTTACGCTCTATGTCCATGAGAGAGAGGGTTGTGCGTTGTCAGTTTTAACACAGCAATTTGGAGACAAACCGGCCATGTGCCTATTTTTCGGCTACGTTAGATCCCGTAGCTAAAGCATTGCCTAGTTGTCTTAAAGCGACAGCAGCAGCAGCAATTTCTATTCGACAGTCTGCTGGAGTAGTGCTAGATAATACTCTCATTGTTATGGTGCCACATGCAGTGGATACTTTGCTAAACAGAACGAAAACGCAGCATCTTACGAGTGCTCGTTTAACTGGATCCGAGCTGACGCTTTTGGCTAGTCACGTACACATCAAACGATGTAATACCCTAAATCCAGCTACTCTGTTGCCCCTTCCAGACGAGAAAGGTGTTGAGGAGCAACATGATTGTTTCCTCCGTACTGAGGAAGAGACAAAAGGAAGAATTGACTTGAAAGATACACCGCTAGAAAATCCGGATGGAATTCTATGGGTGGATGGTTCTTGTTTTAAAATGCCTCATGGAGATACAGTTTCAGCCTATGCTGTTACTACTTTACACACAGTTGTGGAAACAGCACGCATCAGACACAATTCAGCTCAAGCAGCAGAACTGATAGCTTTAACGAGAGCATGTGTGTTGTCAAAAGGAAAAAGAGTGAACGTGTACACCGACAGTCAATACGCGTTTGGTGTAGCGTACAATTTTGGGCGTCTTTGGAAAGAAAGGGGATTCCTAACTTCACATGGCACTAAAATACAACATGGTCAGTTGGTGACTGATCTTCTTGAGTCACTTGTTTTGCCCACCCAAATAGCAATTGTGAAGTGTAGTGCGCACAAAAAGATTACAGATGATGTTGGCCGAGGAAATGCATTTGCAGATGAAGTAGCGAAAAAGACAGCGAGAGACGCTACAAATCGAATGTATGTGGCGGGTCCTGCAAATTGGGTCAGAGAAAGAGGAATGTATGAGGATACAGTAGAAAGTGTAAAGTCGATTCAGAAAGAGGCTACAGAGAAAGAATTGAGTAAGTGGAAAGAAAGTACGGGAATGTTAGATGAGATGGGATGTTGGGTGGAATTATCTGAACACCAACGTTGGCTGTTACCAGATGCCTATGTACTCCCAGTAATTACTATGGCGCATGGTCCAGCCCACTTAAGTGCGAAAGGTATATGCAAGCTTCTGGCTCCAGTGTGGCAAAATGAAGGAATCCCAAAATGTGCAGACAATGTAGTGAAACATTGTATTGTTTGTTTGATGTACAATCCGGGAAAAGGAACCCCAACTCCAGCGGGTCACTTTGCTCCTCCGACATATCCATTTGAGGTGTTGCAGATCGATTACATTCACATGGAACGATGCAACAATCTCAAATATGTTCTGGTGGTAATATGTGCCTTTTCTAGGTGGATAGAAGCATACCCTCTAAAAGATAATACAGCCTTATCCACAGCCAAAATTCTACTAAAAGAATTTTTCCCCAGGTTTGGTTTGCCGCGCATTGTCTGGAGTGACAATGGGAGCAAATTTGTAGGCCAAGTCATGCAAAAAGTTTGTGCGGGTCTTGGTATCAAGCAAAAGTTCCATGCGGCAAACCATCCACAGTCAGCGGGTTTAGTGGAATTCTACAACGGAACTTTGAAACTCAAACTAGCGAAAGTACAGGCTAGTACAGGACTTAATTGGCCCGATGCTTTACCATTGGCTCTCCTGTCCACCAGAACTGCTGTGCACTCTCGTTTGGGACTTAGCCCTTATGAAGTGGTCTTTGGGCGCCCAGCTAATATATGAGGAGTCCCTCTGTCGTACTTTAAAATTTGGGACCGCGTAGGAGGCAGGGCCCTACCCCTGTCTATCCCGGTATTAGCGAACCGCAAATGGTCAATGCGGTATGTACAAGTGCTTTGTGTAACGTTTTAGCTATGAATGCACTATGTATACGTTATTATACATTGACTCCGTGGGTTCCATTTTGTAGCGGTGGCCATCTTATGGTTGCTCTCACATAGGCTATATAGCATGAAGCGAAAACGGGCTTTTTAGAGCACATGTGCCTTTCTTTGACTTTTCTGTGACCTGGGCAGCTTGGCTCCGCCACCCCAGGTCAAACTGGTCTCACGAGTTCCCCGTCCTCTGGCCACCTGTGATTAGCATCAGGGCTTGACACACCATAAAGTCTTTTCATCCTACACAAGCCTCCGGCTAATCTCTTTCACACCTGACTGTTCCTGCTTTATGGCTTGTTTCCCAAAACAGGAGATGCTCATGTTTATTGGGGCCTATCGATATCTGATGTGGGATCTGAGCCTTGCTGGGTAAATAATTACGGGCTGGCTTAACTGGAATGTGGGATGGTCATCATGACTCTGCCTTTTCGTTTGCAATGTATACATGTGAATGACCAACTGCAAGAGAAGGGCGGTGTTGCCCAGAGCGTAACATTCTCCATAAAAGAGGAGACTGGTTTCTGTTCTGCAGACTGCCTCATTCAGTTGCTAAGGCTTCTGTGCGACGTAGTCTCACTCATTTGAGTTTAATAAAGATGTCTTTTCATATTTCAGCTTCTGTTGCCAAGTTCTTTGTTATATTATCAAGATATGCAGAATATTATAATACCACATCAGGAAGTACTCGAAGTCATAGGGTGCTACCCCTAGCACCTCTGGGGTCTTAAAAATTGGAGTACTTCAGTTGGCGCCCACCAGCGCGGCCTCATCAGAGAAGTGACTGTCTGTGGGAGTGATCTTGTCAGGAGACTGAAATCTACTGAGGAGGACAGAACGGGATTCTACCAAGAAGGTACTCTGTGCACAGGGATTCTGGAGATTCTTTGATTATGTAGCCCGGTATATTGCTGCTCTTCCTGATTTTGATCCTCCACATGATGTCACTCAAAAGGTGAGAAAAAGAACCCTTTTGGCGTGAGTATTATAGAAGACGTTTGGTCATGTAGAACTTGACAATTAGAATTTGGATAACCTTTTGATTATTAAGAATAAGAATTAAGTATAAGTGGGTCGCTCCCAGTCCTTTGGTTCTTTGGGTCTTTAATTTGGTTATCGCAAATTACCAAAGCCGAGGGGTTGGTTTCTTGGTTTCTGATTTGGTCATTGCAATTACCAAAACCGAGGGTCTCGCATATTTGCGAGTGTATTGGTAGAGATAACCCCTTGAAGTTTGAAGCTAGATTAGTGAGCTATAAGATGCCTGATCTTAGCAAATTTGGAAATGTAGCTTTTGGTTTGTATAGGTTTGGATATGCGAATTGCAATTTGTGTAGGCAGGTAATGAGGAGATATTTCTCCATTTGGTTTTGATTATAATACTTGCGTTTTCCGCAGTATTTTTGGCATGCCTGTTTGTAAGCTCACATGGAAAAATGTGTTGCTTTTTGTTTTGAAAGGTACCATAGTGTGGGAAATATCTAAATAGGTTAAATTTAAAAACATATTTCTTCCTTGGTGATTTTGTATCCCCAGGGAATTAAAATATGACATAATACAAAACAAGGATCCTTCGTTCTGCGCAGTTTCATGAATGAAGATATGCAGAACGATTTTGGGTGGTGTTCTGCTAGGCAAAGCTAGTGAATTGAGCGCATTCACTACTTCTTGGACATGCATCTGTCTGTGGGGCTGTTTATGCAGCCTTTTGGAACACTATTGAAAAGCGTTGCTTGTAAATATGACCTACAACTTGTATTTGCAAATGGTTTGTTTCAAGTATAGTCTGTGAGCTGTTCTTTCTTTCTGTCATGCGTATTGATTTGTAAGTCAACTGTGTGTTTAAATGTCTGTGGTTTTTTTCATTAGTGCAACTTCTGTAAGTAAATTGCGACGGCGCTATTTATGAAAAATGGCTAAAGCTCAATATGTGTTTGTGGGTCTTCTGATGTTTCCAGTCTGTTAAGTAAATTGTTGGTTAATTAATATCAAGTAGAAACTTAAAAAAGAAATCCAGAAACGAACCATGTGACGTACTAAAATAGCTATATGGTGCTCTTTAATTTATAGAATGAGCAATTGTGCACATATACAAAACTGCCGTTAAATGCTTAAAGGATAAAATTAGAAACACATTCAATAGATATAAATCAGGCCCCAAAAACGAAATTATCTATTTTTGCAAAAGTAAATAAATTTACAGCATTTTCCTTAGATGCATTGTATTAGATGTTCACAGGCAAACTTTTCAGCTGCAGTATATTTGATAGAAATGTTCATTCAGCCAGCACCTTCCCAGTTGAACACGGGTGGAATTTTGCAGAACCGTCCTTTTAAATGAAAGTGGCGCAAAAATGTGACGCGTTTCAAGTTGGGCTTATGCGCTTAGGCGTGTGAATTAATGTGTCCAAAATGATAGGCAAGGGATGCAGCTTGTTTTTTATACATGGATTTATCACAAAAACGAATAATTGGGATTTTTTTAAAAAGAAAATTATTAATCATGGAAAAATTATTTTAAAAAAAATAAGTGTTTTTCAAAATCGTTTTTTGATATTTATAAAGCTTAATACTCATACTATGACCTCCTAGCATTAAAATTTGATTTAAGTTGTGTTGCATCACTAAAATGACAAGCATTCGCGTGTACAATTTTCCCTTGGCGCAGGGGCAAACAAGCTCATTTTTATAAAGTATAAGTTATTATTTCCAATGCCTGACTCATGGGTTATGTAATAAACATTCTGGTAATGCATATTATGCAAACAAATTGTAGGATATTCATTTTTTAATGCCAAAAAATGAAAGTCGAATTTGGGTAGAAAACACTGTTTGAACTGCATTTTCTTCCATTCAGAGTACTTTTTAAAGTGTCTCAGACTTCAGTAAATGCATACGTTTAGGTTTGATATATATTTACAGGTTGTGCCTTCTTATGATTCAATGAGTCAATGTGCCAGTACAAAGGCTTGTTTTAATATCAGGGTTGAAGGTTCTAACTTTAGCTGTGTCTGTCACGATACTACTGAACACGCTATGAAAAACAGGACCTTTTTAAAACTTGGAGAAATTAAATAAAATATGGTGTCGCAACCCGCAACTATTTGATGTTAATAAAAAACGGCCTTAATGGAGTTAGCACCCACATAGAGAAAGAGAAATGGAGAATTCTTTTTTGATGAAGGAAAAAGAGGATGTTTGTGAGCAGGTACGTGATGAAGTCAGTAATGATAGAGGGGTGGAGAAATGTAGAATTACGGTTATAGGAACTAGGTAATACGTAGGAAGGAGAAGAACAATTGGGAAAATAGAATACCGTGGAGGGAAGAGAGATGATGAAGGGGAGTAATAAAGACATGAAGAGTAGCGTGAGGAAGGTTGTATTGACGAAGGGAATAAAAAGGAATGTGGTATCGGTTTGAGTAAGTAGGAGGGGAAAGATGAGATTGCAGGTTCTAGCAGTAGGGGTGAAAATATTCTAATTACCTAACGGGAGGCACTGAGTTTCATATGCTAATATGAAAGCGACGAACAGAGCTTGAATAAAGGCAAGTGACTAAATGATGAAGAAAATATCAAAACTCATTGCAAATGCAATTCGCAGTGCCAGTGGACTGGGGCAGAAAGCGGTCCCAATTGCTGGAGTTCAGTCTAACTTTAGCTGGGCCTACTGAGACGTTCATTCATTTAAGGTTGTTGAAATGTGTACCATTACGTAGGATTGTAACAAGGATTTATTCTAAAAAGTGGTATGTGTGTTATTAAGTTTTGTGAATTATTCACAGTAAATGTAGTTTAATAATCTGGGAATAGAGATAATTTTTTTAGCGCCTAAAAAGGAGAAATTATTTTTCAAAATAGAGTGAATTATTGCAAGTTAGGAGGAATTAGGAAGGCCTTCTGGCTTTGACAAATTCAGAGTGGCAGAAGCTGGGGGTTGGAGAGCTGCAGAGGCTGGCTCAAGTTACGCTGTTGAGATGCTATCTTTAGTTCAATGGAGTAGGCTGCCACGTTGACATTTATGACCTTTTAAATTAGGGCCTTGCCTCTGTGGAATGCAGAATGACCTTGCTACACGGGCCTCTGAAGGTGGGGTTTCTGGTTTCTCCATAAGAACATCAATAAAACTAAAGAACTTAATTCCAAAGGGAAAATATAGCAAAGGGGTTTCTTTGGAAGCCCAAACATCATGTTAAATGCTTTGCAGAACTGATACATTTGCGTCTCGCTCTAAAAACAATAAAAAAAAAAGAGAATGATGCCTGCTATTAGCTCTTATTTAACAGAAAACGGAGTGTTGCATTAAGTCTTAGACAGACAAAAAGATTCTAAAATTTTTTTAAGGCTACATGCCTAAATGTGAACGAATTGCTATCATGAATTGTTCTTGTTAGTCCTGTATGTTAGAAGAGAGACAGTATATTTGACAGCAGATTTCCATTGCCTGGCGATCTACTGTCAAAAAGGAGGGTAAGGATTTTAAACCTGACAAATTAAACAGGCCCGTATATTGGGTTTTGGGCTGCAGGTTTACAGTGCATAAGAGTACATTACATGGTGTTGTGTGTCACCGCTTATTTACATATGCTATTGATTTGTCTATGCTTTTTGTGCTTGATATACAGCAAGTATATCTGATGGCTTGACGTTTTGTGCGTTTTTATTATTTTTTGCATGTTTTCGTTGTTTTTGTTGCTGCTTTTGATACTATTACAAGTTTACCTGTGTTGTGAGGGGATGGTCATGACGATGCCCATCGCTACGCAACAGTTGGTTGAACTTGTTCTGGTTACTAAATTCCACAGCTAATGATATTTCATGCTGTGAACATGAGAGACAACACTTCACCAGTGCATGTCTAAATTGGCTATAATGGTATTACAGAAAACTAAAAGAGATCTACAGGATCAAAGTGTGTCACCTGCAGTTAGCCACTTACTGCCCTTTCCCTTAATGGAACAGGCAGCCTTACATTTATGTATCCTTGATTGGACCTAAGGATGAAATTATAGATCTGTGACTCAAGGTGGCCTAATTTCTATATCACATTAGTTAATGGTGTCCTGTCTCCTAAGTAGCATATGGCCTTTGCTTCTTAAAAGGAAACTAGGTTTTCATTTTTCCCTGCAGAAGGAACTGGAACATTAGCTAAGATTACCGTATATGGTGTAGTCGCCAGCGGTAGAGTTAAAATGTATGTAACTTTGGCCTTTTGTGTACCACCCGTACTCTTGGTGTAGTGACTATCACCCAAGTAAATTCTTGTCCTTCCTATAGATTTTTATTTTTTATTGCTTTTGTTGCTTCTTATGTCGCATCATGCTTAGTTATTGGGGATTTTAGTTGTGTCCTAGTTCCAATTCCCTTTTCCGTATTCCTTTCACCAGTCAGCCCATTTATTATTGTAGGTGTATTGTTCAGGTACACACTTCCAGACTGCAGTGATGCACCAGGAACCTCCATATTATGTATAATGCCCTCTTGTATGACCAGACTGGTTTTCAAGAATTGTCCCTAGGCCTGCTTCAATGTTTTCCAGCCTGACTGTCAAGTATATTATACTATAGTAAGACAAGTTTTCCATCCCGATAGGAGATAACTTACGTTTACCTTTTTTGAACATGACGAATTTTCAATGTCTATTTTTTAATGTGGTTTTTACCATTTTTGTTCCTGCTGCTTTAATTTTCGGTGGGATCAGAAGTTTCTAATCATGCAAATATCAGGACCCTCTAGTTCTTGTCTTTTGTTTTCATATCTATTAGCCTGTGTTTTGCCTAGTGCACCTGATGTGAAAGGTTTCTACCTGCCTATGATAATCTGTACCATGTGATTTCTCTATTGAGATGTCCGAGATAAGGAATTTAGAAACACTTATATATAATTATTGAAAAACAAAATGTGTTTGCCCTATTAGACAATGCCACCATATGTGAAGACATCCATGTAGATAGAATTCTCGTGTAGTTATCTACCCTTAGATGATGGAGGCTCTCACACGGAAACCCAATTGAAAAGCTTAGAGGCACTGTTTTGCCTACTGCCTTTTTATTTGTATTGCTTCCTGAGAAAGACAGTGTATTCTAGACGAAAATTGTCCCATGGCGTGTGGCCACTCCTTTGAAAATCACAGGCCACCTGTTTACAGTCCCCTTGTTATACAACGAACTGTTTAAAGCATCACACTTGCTTCATCAGAAGGCGTTCAACATCAGAAAAGAAGGAGGAGCTGGTTTTGCTACAGAACCAGAATTCCAGTGCAAAAGAGCGCCTGTCATGTGCTGGTAACCTCTGACAGTGTGCAGTCCCTTGAGCCCCTTGGCCTGAGTTTTTGGCCACACACCCCCCCTCTTTCCCTTTGCTTCAATGGAAGTGCAGTGCACCGGCGGATCCAAGATTGACAGAAGGCACTACATTCCAGTGCCCATGGAAGAGCAGCCTGAGCGTCCTCTGACACTGAATGACGAGTGTTGGAGTCTGAGAATGGTCCCGAATCTGCACGAGATGACCTGTGCCCTTGATCAATGGAGAGCACACTACCTGTAGTGCCTGCCGCAAAGGAAAAATACTGGCGCACTGCCTTGAGACATTGAGACTTTTTCGAGTGAGCTGTGGGTGTTTGCCAGGAGGGTATTCCAACTAAGCAGTACTTTTCTCATGAAAGGCTTGAATGAAGAGGCCCAGGCAAAAGAAAACAACAGAAGAAGATTTGATGGACAATAGAAGCCTGCCAGAGAGGCTTTTTGAACGGACTCTGGGCATAGGTGTTTTCACAAGAGGTTTCCGTGTGATTGTATAGACCAGGTGTTAGAAGACTGTTTGTTTTGCTGGCATTGTCTAGTATAAGCAGAATAAAATCCATTTTCTGTGGAAGGGTACCCCCTTTTCACCTCAGAGCATTGATGAGGGTCACCACTGTTTCACCTGAACATACAAAATGTATAGGAGCCCTAAAATGTTACCAAATAATTTTAGGATTTGCTTTTTGCTCAGGGTTGTAGACAATTATTATTTCATTTGTAATAGTGGTCGCTACTTTCTCCCGTTGTCTATATATTCTTAATAACGTGTTTTCTAGTGTTTTTTTAAACATGACGTTGTCATTTATGGGTGGGATTGATTTTCTCTACTCAATTGACTTCTGCACCCTCTTCCCAACCTATGTCTTTCCCTACCACTGTTTCTTTGCACTTTTTTCACCCTTTTCCTGAACATGAGCAGGTTAAAAGATCAGAATTCGTAAGCAATTCTTTTGTACAGCTTCTGCATCGACACTAGTTAGTAGTAAACATCACTAATTGTTGGGGGTGCGATCTTATGCCACCTAGATAGAGGTATTCCTTATTTTGTCCTGCCATATGTGGCCTTTGTGCTACTACATGTGTAAGGAGACGTGTCCCGTGAGAGTCGCTAAGTAATAGGATGATGCTACAGCAACATCTCCATGACTTCATGTCTGTAGACCTGGACTCGGATTGATGAGAGTATAGTTATTGCCTATGTAAGGGCAAAAGGAGGGTCTGTCGTACTTTAAAATTTGGGACCGCGTAGGAGGCAGGGCCCTACCCCTGTCTATCCCGGTATTAGCGAACCGCGAATGGTCAATGCGGTATGTACAAGTGCTTTGTGTAACGTTTTAGCTATGAATGCACTATGTATACGTTATTATACATTGACTCCGTGGGTTCCATTTTGTAGCGGTGGCCATCTTATGGTTGCCCTCACATAGGCTATATAGCATGAAGCGAAAACGGGCCTTTTAGAGCACATGTGCCTTTCTTTGACTTTTCTGTGACCTGGGCAGCTTGGCTCCGCCACCCCAGGTCAAACTGGTCTCACGAGTTCCCCGTCCTCTGGCCACCTGTGATTAGCATCAGGGCTTGACACACCATAAAGTCTTTTCATCCTACACAAGCCCCCGGCTAATCTCTTTCACACCTGACTGTTCCTGCTTTATGGCTTGTTTCCCAAAACAGGAGATGCTCATGTTTATTGGGGCCTATCGATTTCTGATGTGGGATCTGAGCCTTGCTGGGTAAATAATTACGGGCTGGCTTAACTGGAATGTGGGATGGTCATCATGACTCTGCCTTTTCGTTTGCAATGTATACATGTGAATGACCAACTGCAAGAGAAGGGCGGTGTTGCCCAGAGCGTAACATTCTCCATAAAAGAGGAGACTGGTTTCTGTTCTGCAGACTGCCTCATTCAGTTGCTAAGGCTTCTGTGCGACGTAGTCTCACTCATTTGAGTTTAATAAAGATGTCTTTTCATATTTCAGCTTCTGTTGCCAAGTTCTTTGTTATATTATCAAGATATGCAGAATATTATAATACCACATCAGGAAGTACTCGAAGTCATAGGGTGCTACCCCTAGCACCTCTGGGGTCTTAAAAATTGGAGTACTTCACCTCGCCCTAAGAAATACTCAGACTTGCCATATCCAATGTTGATTGACTACTTGCATGAACTTACAACTAAATTGCGTGTTCTCCATCAACAGGTTCAGAGTGCTTTGCCGGAGGCTTCCACAGACCCAGGTCATTCCATCCGACCAGGTGACTGGGTGTGCATAAAGAATTTCCAAAGGACGAAAAATTTGGAGCCCAGGTGGAGGGAGCCTCGTTTGGTACTTTTAGTCACGAGAACAGCAGTCAAAGTCGAAGGAAAGAAAAATTGGATTCACGGCGTGCATTGTAAGAAAGTGCCTTTGCCTCTACCCTTCGATCAATGGGTGCGTAGGGGAATTGGTGCCTCTGAGAGTGAGAAGGTTCAACGATTCGTACCTTTTAGCGATGCACGCCTGAATGGAACATTGTCTGAGAAAGAGGACGACGACATTCTTCAGGAAGCGATAACACCACATCGTCGCTTGAATATGACAAATCCGCGAACTTTGTTCCGAGACCAAACTGTACCTGATAAAGAACATTATAATCTAAGACCTAGACCAAAGAACACTTAAGATTTTTCTCTCTCCTATGTAGTATTCTATCCCGGTTGCAGGGTCACGGTAGGAGTCTTGGTTGTGACCTGAGTAGTGGCAATAGGTCTGCAGGACTTGCAGTGTCATAGGACGGCAGATAATCATAATTAAGTGATTGAGGAAGATTGCCGTGAGCATCCATTTAGAAAGATGGAAACTACATTAGGCAAAAGAGAGAGAAAGGATGAAATGAAAAAAGAATCCTGTAGACTAATGTACAGTCGTTTTAGTATAACCTTATGTATTATTATATTATTGTGTATCCTTTTGGCGTTTATAAGTTGGATTATTTATGCTCTGCAGCAAAAAGTTGTCTCTCCTTCTACCTCTTCATCTTCTTCTACTGTTTCTCCACATCTATTTCATACCCTTCCTCAACATGAACTCATTAGAAGAACTGAATATTATAACAATTCCTTTCTCCAGTTAATAAATCAACACCAATTAGTGATCAATACAACTGACTGTTGGGTGTGTGGACTTATGCCACATACCACAGCAAAAGGAATGCCATATTTAGTTCTTCCGTTTTCTTATGAGGGTTCTGCTTGGGCTTATTTTGTTATCTTTTCCAATGCCTATCAAAGCAAATTCAGACGATCCGTTAGTTCATATATTGGTGGTCCGGATTTGAGTCATAGTTCATTGATAAAGGGAATGGTAGCTATAACTAAAATCATGGAAAATAGTAAGATTTCCGTTGACGAAAGGAAAGCGTACACAAACTGGAACGTCACCCATTATGTCACTAGCCTTAGTGATAAGATTAAACAAAGAAAATCTCCACCGATTTGGACTATTCCTCATCAGGGAAATTTCTGTCTGCAAATAAATAGTCGGTCTTCTGACACCATACAAAGAAACAACTGTTCCCACACATACGTCTACTCCTCTCAGAATTCGCCGCCTCTAGTGCCATCTCAAGGCACGTATTTTATCTGCCACAATAGGGCTTACACGTGGTTGCCAACGGGTTTTTCTGGTACCTGTTATATAGCTTTCCTTCTTCCCCCTACATACACCGCTTCTGCAAACTATCATCGAAACAGATATGGCAGAGGGATTATTGATTCTAAAGACACAGCAGGACAAGAGGGAAGAGATTTCGGGGTCCAATGGCCAACAGCAGAAATATAAGGCAACTGGTTCGTGTCGTAGAAACCACTAGAGCCATCACTGTAGGAGCCTTAAGTAATATCACGGCAGAACTACAGGCGGATCGTCTTATGACCTTACAAAACCGAGTTGCCTTAGATTTTGTTCTTGCGGATCGTGGTGGAGTGTGCAAATTGATCGGGTCAAGTTGCTGTATTTTCATACCTGATGACGCTCCGACAGTATACCAAGCTATCTCTAAGTTACATATAATCTCTGAGTCGATTCATCAGGACGAAGGAGATTGGTCATTATTGGAGTGGTTTTGGGGACTACTGTCCAAATGGGGTTGGAAGGCATTGACATTTCTTGGAGTAGTTTTGACCATCATTTTCTCTTGTTGCCTTTGTATGCACTGTGGTCCCGCCATCTGCGACCTTTGTGCTACTATGTGCATCCCTATACCCAAATCACAAATAACAGAAAATATTAGAATGATGCTACAGCAACAGCTCGATGACCTCATGGCCATCGACATTGACTCAGATTAACGTGAGTCTATGTATCTTGCCTGAGTTCTGGCAAAAGGAGGGTCTGAGAAAATCGGTTTTCGATCGTGATCGAATCGACCCGCCATTTTGTGCTCCGCCGCCATTTTGTGTTGCCCTCACTCAGGCAGCACAGCGAACAAAGTCTATTCTGCTTTTCCTGCAGCTTCGTGTCGAAATAAGCCTTCTGCCTCTATTTACAAAGCTGGTGTTAGGACTGGCCGAGTACACTAATCCCTGTCTGGTTTTCCTAATCTCCGTCTCAACTATCTGTTGGTTCACACTATTCTCTTCTGACTTAATCTTATCGTCTGGCCTTCGCTGTCTTCTGCTAGCATTCTCTCGTTTCACCACTGTCCTCCAAAACACACAAACGTATCTCGCCACCTGCAAGTTGGTTACAGATCTGTTAATGAATTAGTTCATAGGAGGGGTGACAAACACAGTCGGAGGAGAGGCTTCTTCGAGTTATCTGTTACTTTATTTTCAAACCTTTTCTATTGGTTCTATTCTGTTTTCCAACTTATCTTATTGGCTCTTTCTTATATGTTTTGGGTGTGTATTTGGTTAATGTATATTTCACATATGTACTATATAAGATTGTGCGCCACAGAGTGAAGTGGCAGTCTCCTGAGAACCTACCTCGTGTACTTCTGGGATAACTATACTAGCTGCAGCTAATAAATCCGATCTTCTAACGCCTAACAGAGTGTCCCATGTCTCTGTATAGCTGAGCAGGAGAACCCCGGAGATTAAGGCGTACCCTGCGCCGCCAGGCCCAAAAGGTTCTGGTTCTTCAACGGGGGAGATGGAGGGGGAGGGGGAGATGGAGGGGAGATGGAGATGGAGAGGGAGGGGGAGAGAGAGGGGGAGATGGAGAGGGAGGGGGAGATGGAGATGGAGATAGAGGGGGCGATGGAGGGGGAGAGGGAGATGGAGGGGGAGATGGAGATGGAGAGAGAGATGGAGAAAGAGATGGAGGGGGAGTGGGAGATGCAGAGGGAGATGGAGATGGAGGGGGAGATGGAGGGGGAGGGGGTGATGAAGGGGGAGATGGAGATGAGGGGGAGATGGAGGGGGAGGGTGAGACAGAGGGGGAGATGGAGGGGGAGAAGGAAAAGGAGATGGAGGGGGAGATGGAGGGGGAGGGGGAGATGGAGGGGGAGATGAAGGGGGAGGGAGAGATGGAGGGAGATATGGAGGGGGAGGGGAGATGGATGGGGAGATGGAGGGGGAGATGGAGATGGAGGGGGAGATGGAGATGGAGGGGGAGGGAGAAATGGAGGGGGAGATGGAGGGGAAGGGGGAGATGGAGGAGGAGATGGAGGGGAAGGTGGAGGGGGAGATGGAGATGGAGTGGGAGATGGAGATGGAGGGGAGATGGAGGGGGAGAGGAAGATGGAGGGGGAAGGGAAATTGGGAGGGGGAGATGGAGGGGAGATGAGGGGAGGGGGACATGGAGGGGGATATGGGGATGGAGGGGGAAGGGGAAATGGAGATGGAGATGGAGGGGGAGATGGAGATGGAGAGATGGAGATAGAGATGGAGATGGATATGGAGGGAGAGATGGAGTGGGAGATGGAGTGGGAGATGGAGGGGGAGATGGAGGGGGAGGGGGTGATGAAGGGGGAGATGGAGATGAGGATGAAAAGATGGAGGGGGAGGGGGACACAGAGGGGGAGATGGAGGGGGAGAAGGAGAAGGAGATGGAGATGGAGGGTGAGGGGGAGATGGAGGGGGAGATGAAGGGAGAGGGGGAGATGGAGGGAGATATGGAGGGGGAGGGGAGATGGATGGGGAGATGGAGGGGGAGATGGAGGGGGAGATGGAGATGGAGGGGAGATGGAGGGGGAGAGGAAGATGGAGGGGGAAGGGAAATTGGGAGGGGGAGATGGAGGGGAGATGAGGGGAGGGGGACATGGAGGGTGATATGGGGATGGAGGGGGAAGGGGAAATGGAGATGGAGATGGAGGGGGAGATGGAGATGGAGAGATGGAGATGGAGATGGAGATGGAGATGGGATGGAGGGAGAGATGGAGTGGGAGATGGAGTGGGAGATGGAGGGGGAGATGGAGGGGGAGGGGGGGAGGGGAAGAGGGAGATGGAGGGGGAGAGAGAAAGGGGGAGATGGAGATGGAGAGAGAAGGAGGAGGAGATGGAGGGGGAGTGGGAGATGGAGAGGGAGGGGGAGATGGAGGGGGAGATGGAGATGGAGGGGGAGATGGAGGGGGAGGGGGAGATGAAGGGGGAGATGGAGATGAGGGTGAGATGGAGGGAGAGATGGAGGGGGAAGGGGAGACAGAGGGGGAGATGGAGGGGAGAAGGAGATGGAGATGGAGGGGGGAGATGGAGGGGGAGATGGAGGGGGAGGGGGAGATGGAGATGGAGGGGGATATGGAGGGGGGGGAGGGGGAGGGGGAGGGGGAGATGGATGGGGAGATGGAGGGGGAGATGGAGATGGAGGGGGAGATGGAGATGGAGATGGAAGGAAGATGAGGGGGAGGGGAAGATGGAGGGGGAGGGGAGATGGAGGGGGTGATGGAGGGGAGATGGAGGGGAGGGGAGGGGGACATGGAGGGGAATATGGGGATGGAGGGAGAAGGGGAGCTGGAGATGGAGAGGGAGGGGAAGAGAGAGGGGGAGATGGAGAGGGATGGGGAGATGGAGATGGAAATAGAAGGGGCGATGGAGGGGGAGTGGGAGATGGAGATGGAGAGAGAGATGGAGGAGGAGATGGAGGAGGAGTGGGAGATGGAGAGGGAGGAGGAGATGGAGGAGGAGTGGGAGATGGAGAGGGAGGGGGAGATGGAGGGGGAGATGGAGATGGAGGGGGAGATGGAGGGGAGGGGAGATGAAGGGGGAGATGGAGATGAGGGGGAGATGGAGGGGGAGATGGAGGGGGAAGGGGAGACAGAGGGGGAGATGGAGGGGGAGAAGGAGATGGAGATGGAGGGGGAGATGGAGGGGGAGATGGAGGGGGAGATGAAGGGGGGAGATGGAGATGGAGGGGGATATGGAGGGGGAGGGGGAGATGGATGGGTAGATGGAGGGGGAGATGGAGATGGAGGGGAGATGGAGGGGGAGGGGGAGGGAAAGATGGAGGGGGAGGGGAGATGGAGGGGGAGATGGAGGGGGAGATGGAGGGGAGATGGAGGGGGAGGGGGACATGGAGGGGGATATGGGGATGGAGGGCGAAGGGGAGATGGAGATGGAGATGGAGATTGAGGGGAGATGGAGATGGAGAGATGGAGGGGGAGGGGGAGATGGAGATGGAGGGAGAGATGGAGATGGAGATTGAGGGGGAGATGGAGATGGAGATGGAGGGGGAGACGGAGATGGAGATGGAGGGGGAGGGGGAGATTGAGATGGAGGGGGAGATGGAGATGGAGGGGGAGATGGAGATGGGGGCGATGGAGATGGAGATGGAGGAGAGATGGAGATGGAGATGGAGATGGAGATGTAGGGGGAGATGGAGATGGAGGGGGAGAGGGAGATGGAGATGGAGAGGGAGATGGAGGGAGAGATGGAGGGGGAGATAGAGGGGCAGAGGGAGATGGAGGGGGAGAGGGAGATGGAGGGGGAGATGGAGATGGAGGGGAAGAGGGAGATGGAGATGGAGGGGAAGAGGGAGATGGAGGGGGAGGGGGATGAAGATGGAGGGGGCGATGGAGGGGGAGATGGAGATGGAGAGAGAGGGGGAGAGGGAGGGGGATATGGAGACGGAGGGGGAGATGGTGACTGAGATGGAGGGGGAGATGGAGATGGAGGGGGAGATCAAGGGGGAGGGGGAGATGGAGGGGGAGATGGAGGGGCACGGGCAGGGGGAGATGGAGGGGGAGGCGGTAAATCAATCAATCAATCAAAGCATTTATATAGCGCACTACTCACCCAGAGGGTCTCAAGGTGCTAGGGGAGGGGGGTCCGCTACTGCTCGAACAGCCAGGTCTTGAGTTGCTTCCTGAAGGCGAGGTGGTCCTGGGTCAGGTGAAGGTGGGTCGGGAGGGAGTTCCACGTCCTGGCGGCGAGGAAGGAGAAGGACCGTCCCCCTGTGGTGGCTCTTCGGATGCGGGGGACGGTGGCGAGGGCGTGGCCGGTCGATCGAAGCTGGCATTTGGGAGCGTAGAAGTTGAGGCGGCTGTTGAGGTATCCTGGGCCTTGGTTGTGTAGGGCTTTTTTGTGCGTGGGTGAGGAGACGGAAGGTGATTCTCTTGGTGACCGTGTGCCAGTGCAGGTCTCTCAGGTGTCCGGAGATGTGGCTGCGACGGGGGATGTCCAGGATGAGTCGTGCTGAGGCGTTCTGGATCCGCTGAAGTCTTTTCTGGAGTTTGGCGGTGGTTCTGGCGTAGAGGGAGTTGCCGTAGTCCAGACGGCTGGTGACGAGGGCCTGGGTGACCGTCTTCCTGGTCTCGGTGGGGATCCACCGGAAGATCTTTCGTAGCATGCGCAGGATGTTGAAGCACGACGAGGAGACTGCGTTGACTTGTCAGGTCATGGAGAGGGTGGAGTCCAGGATGAAGCCCAGGTTGCGTGCGTGGTCTGTTGGTTTGGGTGCGCTGCCTAGGGCGGGGGGCCACCAGGAGTCGTCCCAGGCGGAGGGTGAGGATCCCAGGATGAGGACTTCCGTCTTGTCCGAGTTCAGTTTCAGGCGGCTGTTCTTCATCCATTCGGCTACCTCTTTCATCCCTTCGTGGAGGTTGGCTCTGGCGGTGGCGGGGTCGTTGGTGAGGGAGAGAATCAGCTGGGTGTCGTCGGCGTAGGAGATGATGCAGAGGTTGTGCTGGCGTGCGATGTCTGCGAGGAGGCTCATGTACACGTTGAAGAGGGTTGGACTGAGCCAGGAGCCTTGAGGAACGCCGCAGATGACTTCGTGGCTTCAGATCTGAACGGGGGGAGGCGGACTCTCTGTGTCCTTCCGGCGAGGAAGGAGATGATCCACTCCAGTGCCTTCTCCTGGATTCCGACGTTGCTGAGTCGCTGCACTATTGTACGGTGGCAGACAGTGTCGAAGGCCGCGGAGAGGTCTAGGAGGATGAGGGCCGCTGTTTCTCCGTTGTCAAGCAGAGCTCGGATGTCATCGGTGGCTGCGATCAGGGCGGTCTCGGTGCTGTGGTTGGCCCGGAAGCCAGACTGCGAGAGGTCGAGGGATCCGTTCATCTCGAGGAAGGCGGCCAGCTGCTTGTTGATGGTCTTCTCGATGACTTTTGCAGGAAACGGGAGCAGCGAGATGGGGCGGTAGTTCTTGAGGTCGGTGGGGTCGGCTGATGGCTTCTTTAGTAGAGCGCTGAGTTTGGCGTGCTTCCAGCTCTCCGGGAAGGTAGCGGTGTCGAAGGAGGTGTTGACGATGTCCCGCAGGTGGGGTGCGATGACAGCGTCGGCCTTGTTGAAGACGTGGTGAGGGCAGGGGTCGGTAGGAGATCCGGAGTGGATGGAGTTCATCGTGCGGACGGAGTCTTCGGTGCTGATCGGGGTCCAGGCGCGGAGGGTGGTGGTGGGGGGCGGTGGTTCGGTCGTGGCGTGCGTCGGTTGAGTGCTGAAGCTGTTGTGTATGTCCGCGATCTTGTTGTGGAAGTAGGAGGCGAGGGAGTTGCAGAGGTCTTGTGAAGGGGTGATGTCGTTGTTACCGGCGATGGGGTTGGAGAGCTCTTTGACGATGTTGAAGAGTTCCTTGCTGTTGTGTGCGTTGTTGTCCAGTCTTTCCTTGATGCGGTTTTCTTGGTGGCGTGGATGAGTTGGTGGTGTTTTCGGGTGGCGAGCTTGAGGGCAGTCATGTTGTCCGGTGTTGGGTCTCTGCGCCAGGTTCTCTCGAGGGCTCGGCAGTTCTTCTTGGAGCTCATGAGTTCGTCGGTGAACCATAGGGCTTTCTTGCTACCGGGTCTGCTAGTCGGGGTCTTCAGAGGGGCGAGGTCATCTGCGCAGTCGCTGATCCACTTCGTGAGGTTGGTGGCCACTTGGCTGGGGTTCGTTGCGCTGGTGGGTGGGTTCTTGCTCAGGGCGGTCGCGAGCTGGTCGGCTGTGATCTTGTTCCAGCTTCTGCGTGCAACCTGTTGCTGGTGGTGGTGGATCGTGGTCCTTCTGAAGCTGAAGTGGACGCAGCTGTGGTCCGTCCAGTGGAGTCCGGTGGCGTGGCTGAAGCGATGTCCTTGCTGGATGAGAAGACGGGGTCGAGTGTGTGTCCGGCGTAGTGGGTGGGGGTGGTGACCAGCTGCTTGAGTTCGAGGTTGGCGAGGTTGTCCAGCAGGGTGGTGGTGTTGCGGTCGTTGTTGTTCTCCAGGTGGAAGTTGAGGTCCCCGAGGAGGATGTAGTCAGCGGAGGGGAGGGCGTGCGGGCTGATGAAGTCGGCGATGTCTTCGCTGAATTGTGTGCGTGGTCCCGGGGGTCTGTAGATGAGGGTGCCTCTGAGGGTGGTCTTGGGGTTGATGTGGACCTGGAAGTGCAGGTGCTCGGCGGGTGCGAGGGTGTCGTCGGTGTTGGTCGTGATGCGGATGGTGTTCCTGTGGATGATGGCGAGGCCTCCTCCGGTGTGGTTGATGCGGTCCCTTCGGATGATCTTGTAGCCGTCTGGGATGGCGATGGCAATGTCGGGCGTTGAGGAGGCGTTCATCCAGGTTTCCGTGAGGAAGGCGACGTCTGGGGCTGTGGTGTCGAGCAGGTTCCAGAGCTCGACGGCGTGTCTGTGGACGGAGCGGGTGTTGAGCAGGATGCATTTCAGGTGGCTGCTGCTGATGCTCGTCTTGGTCTTGGTTGGTGCTGGAGTAGTGCAGGTCCGGATGCAGGTGAACTTGCAGGAGTTGCAGCAAGAGGGTCCGTGGGTGCGTCTCGGGGTGGCTCGGTAGAATCCTGGGATTCGGCCGGCGTTGAGTGCGTTGAGGGTGGCGGCGTCGTACGTCCGGCGGGTGGGCTGGGGTCTGCGGGGGCCAGGGGTCCTGGCGCTGGGCGCGGTCCAGGTGCGGACGGGCGTAGACGGGCTTACCTTTGGCGCACCTTCGGCGCTCAATCGGTGCTCCTGCTGCGCACGTCAGCTGCGCGGGGGGGATGGAGGGGAAGGGGGAGATGGAGGAGGAGATGGAGATGGAGGGGGAGATGGCTAAGACGGGGAAGGGGGAGGGAGAGATGGAGGGGGAGATGGAGGGGGGAGATGGAGATGTAGGGGGAGATTGAGATGGAGATGGAGGCGGAGAGGGAGGGGAAGGGGAGGGGGGAGAGGGAGATGGAGGGGGAGAGGGAGATGGAGGGGGAGGGGAGACGGAGGGGGAGATGGAAATGGAGGGGGAGATGGAGGGGGAGGGGGAGATGGCGATGGAGGGGAAGATGGAGGGGAAGGGGGAGATGGAGGGGAGATGGAGGGGGAGGGGTGACAGAGGGGGAGATGGAGGGGGAGATGGAGGGGGAGATGGAGGGGGAGATGGAGATGGAGGGGGAAGGGGAGATGAAGGGGGAGATGGTGGGGGACAGGGAGGGGAGGTGGAGATGGAAGGGGAGGGGGAGGGAGATGGAGATGGAGGGGGCGATGAAGGGGGAGGCGGAGATGGAGGGGGCGGGGGAGGGGGAGATGGAGGGGGAGATGGAGATGGAGGGGGAGAGGAAGGGGGAGATGGAGGGGGACAGGGAGGGGAGATGGAGATGGAAGGGGAGGGGGAGATGGAGATGGAGGGGAAGAGGGAGATGGAGATGAAGGGGAGAGGGAGAGGGAGATGAGGATGGAGCGGGTGATGGAGTGGGAGGCGGAGATGAAGATGGAGGGGGCGATGGAGGGGGAGATGGAGGGGGAGATGAAGATGGAGGTAGAGGGGGTGATGGAGGGGGAGAGGAAGATGGAGATGGATTGGGAGATGGAGGGGGAGATGGAGATGGAGATGGAGGGGGGGATGGAGGGAGAGATGGAGGGGGAGATGGAGGGGAGACATAGGGGGAGATGGAAATGGAGGGGGAGATGGAGGGGGAGGGGGAGATGGAGATGGAGGGGGAGATGGAGATAGAGGTGGAGATGAAGGGGAAGGGGGAGATGGAGGGGGAGATAGAGATGGAGGGGGAGATGGAGGGGGAGGGGGAGATGGAGGGGGATACGGAGGGGGAGGGAGAGATGGAGGGGGAGATTGAGGGAGAGGGGGAGATGGAGGAGGAGATGGAGGGGGAGATGGAGATGGAGATGAAGGGGAGATGGAGGGGGAGGGGGAGATGGAAGGGGAGGGGGAGATGGGAGATGGAGGAGGAGGAGAAGATGGATATGGAGATGGAGAGGGAGGGGGGAGATGGAGGGGGAGATGAAGAGGGAGGTGGAGGGGTGGGGGGAAGATGGAGAGGGAGATGGAGCTGAAGAGGGAGGGGGAGCGGGAGATGGAGGGGGCAATGGAGGGGGAGATGGAGATGGAGATGGAGATAGAGGGGGAGATGGAGGGGAAGATACAGATGGAGGGGGAGGGGGAGATGGGGGAGATGGAAGAGAGATGGTGGGAGAGGGGAGATGGAGGGGAGATGGAGGGGAGATGGAGATGGAGGGGGAGGGGAGATGGAGTGGGAGGGGGAGATGGAGGGGGAGATGGAGATGGATGGGGAGGGGGAGATGGAGGGGGAGGGGGAGGGGGAGGGGGAGATGGAGATGGAGGGGGGATGGATATGGAGGGGGAGGGGGAGATGGAGGGGGAGATGGAAGGGGAGGGGGAGATGGAGGGGGAGGGGAGATGGAGGGGGAGGGAGAGATGGATGGGGAGATTGAGATAGAGGGGGAGATGGAGGGGGAGATGGAGGGGGAGATGGAGGGGGAGATGGAGGGGGAGATGGAGATAGAGGGGGTGGGAGGGGAGATGGAGGGGGAGATGGAATGGAGATGGAGATGGAGGGGGAGGGGAGATGGAGGGAGGGGGGAGGGGGAGATGGAGATGGAGGGGGAGGGGGAGATGGAAATGGAGGGGGAGATGGAGATGGAGATGGAGGGGGAGATGGAGATGGAGGGGGAGATGGAGATGAGGGGGAGATGGAGATGGACATGGAGGGGGAGATGGAGATGGAGATTGAGATGGAGATGGAGGGGGAGATGGAGGGGGAGAGGGAGATGGAGATGGAGACGGAGGGGGAGGGGGGAGATGGAAATGGAGATGGAGGGGGAGATGGAGATGGAGATGTAGGGGGAGATGGAGATGGAGGGTGAGATGGAGAGGGGAGATAAAGGGGGAGATGGAGGGGGAGAGGGAGGTGGAGGGGGAGAGGGAGATGGAGATGGAGGGGGAGATGGAGATGGAGGGGGAGATGGAGATGGAGGGGGAGGGGAGATTGAGATGGAGGGGAGATGGAGATGGAGGGGGAGATGGAGATAGGGGGCGATGGAGATGGAGATGGAGATGGAGGAGAGATGGAGATGGAGATGTAGGGGGAGATGGAGATGGAGGGGGAGAGGGCGATGGAGATGGAGAGGGAGATGGAGGGAGAGATGGAGGGGGAGATAGAGGGGCAGAGGGAGATGGAGGGGGAGAGGGTGATGGAGGGGGAGATGGAGATGGAGATGGAGGGGAAGATGGAGATGGAGATGGAGGGGAATAGGGAGATGGAGGGGGAGGGGGGATGAAGATGGAGGGGGCGATGGAGGGGGAGATGGACGGGGAGATGGAGATGGAGAGAGAGGGGGAGAGGGAGGGGGATATGGAGACAGAGGGGGAGATGGAGATGGAGATGGAGGGGGAGATGGAGATGGAGGGGGGAGATCAAGGGGGAGATGGAGGGGGAGATGGAGGGGCACGGGCAGGGGGAGATGGAGGGGGAGGGGGTGATGGAGATGGAGGGGGAGATGGAGGGGGAGATGGAGGGGGAGGGGGAGATGGAGGGGAGATGGAGAGGGAGATGAAGATGGAGGGGGAGATGGAGGGGGAGATGGAGGGGAGAAGTAGGGGGAGGGGAGATCGAGGGGGAGATGCAGGGGAGATGGAGGGGGAGATGGTGATGGAGGGGGAGATGGAGATGGAGATGGAGATGGAGGGGGAGATGGAGGGGAAGGGGGAGATGGTGGGGGAGATGGTGATGGAGGGGGGGATGGAGGGGAAGGGGGAGATGGAGATGGAGGGGGAGATGGCTAAGAAGGGGAAGGGGGAGGGAGAGATGGAGGGGGAGATAGAGGGGCAGAGGGAGATGGAGGGGGAGAGGGAGATGGAGGGGGAGATGGAGATGGAGGGGAAGATGGAGATGGAGATGGAGGGGAAGAGGGAGATGGAGGGGGAGGGGTGATGAAGATGGAGGGGGCGATGGAGGGGGAGATGGACGGGGAGATGGAGATGGAGAGAGAGGGGGAGAGGGAGGGGGATATGGAGACGGAGGGGGAGATGGAGATGGAGATGGAGGGGGAGATGGAGATGGAGGGGGAGATCAAGGGGGAGATGGAGGGGGAGATGGAGGGGCACGGGCAGGGGGAGATGGAGGGGGAGGGGGTGATGGAGATGGAGGGGGAGATGGAGGGGGAGATGGAAGGGGAGGGGGAGATGGAGAGGGAGATGAAGATGGAGGGGGAGATGGAGGGGGAGGGGGAGATGGAGGGGGGAAGTAGGGGGAGGGGAGATCGAGGGGGAGATGCAGGGGAGATGGAGGGGGAGATGGTGATGGAGGGGGAGATGGAGATGGAGGGGGAGATGGAGGGGAAGGGGGAGATGGTGAGGGAGATGGTGATGGAGGGGGGGATGGAGGGGAAGGGGGAGATGGAGATGGAGGGGGAGATGGCTAAGAAGGGGAAGGGGGAGGGAGAGATGGAGGGGGAGATGGAGAGGGAGATGGAGATGTAGGGGGAGATGGAGATGGAGCAGAAGGGGGAGATGGAGGGGAAGGGGGAGGGGGAGAGGGAGATGGAGGGGGAGAGGGTGATGGAGGGGGGATGGAGGGGGGATGGAGGGGAAGGGGGAGATGGAGGGGGAGATGGAGATGGAGTGGGAGATGGCTAAGACGGGAAATGGGGAGGGAGAGATGGAGGGGGAGATGGAGGGGGAGATGGAGATGTAGGGGGAGATGGAGATGGAGATGGAGGCGGAGAGGAAGGGGAAGGGGGAGGGGGAGAGGGAGATGGAGGGGGAGAGGGAGATGGAGGGGGGGAGACGGAGGGGGAGATGGAAATGGAGGGGGAGATGGAGGGGGAGATGGAGGGGGAGATGGCGATGGAGGGGAAGATGGAGGGGAAGGGGGAGATGGAGGGGAGATGGAGGGGGAGGGGAGACAGAGGGGGAGATGGAGGGGGAGATGGAGATGGAGGGGGAGGGGGAGATGGAGATGGAGGGGGAAGGGGAGATGAAGGGGGAGATGGTGGGGGACAGGGAGGGGAGGTGGAGATGGAAGGGGAGGGGGAGATGGAGATGGAGGGGAAGAGGGAAATGGAGAGGAAAGGGGAGAGGGAGATAGAGATGGAGGGGGCGATGGAGGGGGAGGCGGAGATGGAGGGGGCGAGGGAGGGGGAGATGGAGGGGGAGATGGAGATGGAGGGGGAGAGGAAGGGGGAGATGGAGGGGGACAGGGAGGGGAGATGGAGATGGAAAGGGAGGGGGAGATGGAGATGGAGGGGAAGAGGGAGATGTAGATGAAGGGGGAGAGGGAGATGGGGATGGAGCGGGTGATGGAGTGGGAGGCGGAGATGAAGATGGAGGGGGCGATGGAGGGGGAGATGGAGGGGGAGATGAAGATGGAGGTAGAGGGGGTGATGGAGGTGGGAGAGGAAGATGGAGATGGATTGGGAGATGGAGGGGGAGATGGAGTTGGAGATGGAGGGGGAGGGGAAGATGGAGGGAGAGATGGAGGGGGAGATGGAGGGGAGACAGAGGGGGAGATGGAAATGGAGGGGGAGATGGAGGGGGAGGGGGAGATGGAGATGGAGGGGGAGATGGAGGGGAAGATGGAGGGGGAGGGGGGAGATGGAGATGGAGGGGGAAGGGGAGATGGAAATGGAGGGGGAGATGGAGATGGAGATGGAGGGGGAGATGGAGATGGAGGGGGAGATGGAGATGAGGGGGAGATGGAGATGGACATGGAGGGGGAGATGGAGATGGAGATTGAGATGGAGATGGAGGGGGAGATGGAGGGGGAGAGGGAGATGGAGACGGAGGGGGAGGGGGAGGGGGGAGATGGAATGTAGATGGAGGGGGAGATGGAGATGGAGATGTAGGGGGAGATGGAGATGGAGGGTGAGATGGAGAGGGAGATAAAGGGGGAGATGGAGGGGGAGAGGGAGGTGGAGGGGGAGAGGGAGATGGAGATGGAGGGGGAGATAGAGATGGAGGGGGAGATGGAGATGGAGGGGGAGGGGAGATTGAGATGGAGGGGAGATGGAGATGGAGGGGGAGATGGAGATAGGGGGCGATGGAGATGGAGATGGAGGAGAGATGGAGATGGAGATGTAGGGGAGATGGAGATGGAGGGGGAGAGGGCGATGGAGATGCAGAGGGAGATGGAGGGAGAGATGGAGGGGGAGATAGAGGGGCAGAGGGAGATGGAGGGGGAGAGGGTGATGGAGGGGGAGATGGAGATGGAGATGGAGGGGAAGATGGAGATGGAGATGGAGGGGAATAGGGAGATGGAGGGGGAGGGGGATGAAGATGGAGGGGGCGATGGAGGGGGAGATGGACGGGGAGATGGAGATGGAGAGAGAGGGGGAGAGGGAGGGGGATATGGAGACGGAGGGGGAGATGGAGATGGAGATTGAGGGGGAGATGGAGATGGAGGGGGAGATCAAGGGGGAGATGGAGGGGGAGATGGAGGGGCACGGGCAGGGGGAGATGGAGGGGGAGGGGGTGATGGAGATGGAGGGGGAGATGGAGGGGGAGGGGGAGATGGAGGGGAGATGGAGAGGGAGATGAAGATGGAGGGGGAGATGGAGGGGGAGGAGGAGGGGGAGATGGAGGGGAGAAGTAGGGGGAGGGGAGATCGAGGGGGAGATGCAGGGGAGATGGAGGGGGAGATGGTGATGGAGGGGGAGATGGAGATGGAGATGGAGATGGAGGGGGAGATGGAGGGGAAGGGGGAGATGGTGGGGGAGATGGTGATGGAGGGGGGGATGGAGGGGAAGGGGGAGATGGAGATGGAGGGGGAGATGGCTAAGAAGGGGAAGGGGGAGGGAGAGATGGAGGGGGAGATAGAGGGGCAGAGGGAGATGGAGGGGGAGAGGGAGATGGAGGGGGAGATGGAGATGGAGGGGAAGATGGAGATGGAGATGGAGGGGAAGAGGGAGATGGAGGGGGAGGGGGGATGAAGATGGAGGGGGCGATGGAGGGGGAGATGGACGGGGAGATGGAGATGGAGAGAGAGGCGGAGAGGGAGGGGGATATGGAGACGGAGGGGGAGATGGAGATGGAGATGGAGGGGGAGATGGAGATGGAGGGGGAGATCAAGGGGGAGATGGAGGGGGAGATGGAGGGGCACGGGCAGGGGGAGATGGAGGGGGAGGGGGTGATGGAGATGGAGGGGGAGATGGAGGGGGAGATGGAGGGGGAGGGGGAGATGGAGGGGAGATGGAGAGGGAGATGAAGATGGAGGGGGAGATGGAGGGGGAGGGGGAGATGGAGGGGGGAAGTAGGGGGAGGGGAGATCGAGGGGGAGATGCAGGGGAGATGGAGGGGGAGATGGTGATGGAGGGGGAGATGGAGATGGAGGGGGAGATGGAGGGGAAGGGGGAGATGGTGGGGGAGATGGTGATGGAGGGGGGGATGGAGGGGAAGGGGGAGATGGAGATTGAGGGGGAGATGGCTAAGAAGGGGAAGGGGGAGGGAGAGATGGAGGGGGAGATGGAGAGGGAGATGGAGATGTAGGGGGAGATGGAGATGGAGAAGAAGGGGGAGATGGAGGGGAAGGGGGAGGGGGAGAGGGAGATGGAGGGGGAGGGGGTGATGGAGGGGGGATGGAGGGGAAGGGGGAGATGGAGGGGGAGATGGAGATGGAGGGGGAGATGGCTAAGACGGGAAATGGGGAGGGAGAGATGGAGGGGGAGATGGAGGGGGAGATGGAGATGTAGGGGGAGATGGAGATGGAGATGGAGGCGGAGAGGAAGGGGAAGGGGGAGGGGGAGAGGGAGATGGAGGGGGAGAGGGAGATGGAGGGGGGAGATGGAGGGGGAGATGGAAATGGAGGGGGAGATGGAGGGGGAGGGGGAGATGGAGGGGGAGATGGCGATGGAGGGGAAGATGGAGGGGAAGGGGGAGATGGAGGGGAGATGGAGGGGGAGGGGAGACAGAGGGGGAGATGGAGGGGGAGATGGAGATGGAGGGGGAGGGGGAGATGGAGATGGAGGGGGAAGGGGAGATGAAGGGGGAGATGGTGGGGGACAGGGAGGGGAGGTGGAGATGGAAGGGGAGGGGGAGATGGAGATGGAGGGGAAGAGGGAAATGGAGAGGAAAGGGGAGAGGGAGATAGAGATGGAGGGGGCGATGGAGGGGGAGGCGGAGATGGAGGGGGCGAGGGAGGGGGAGATGGAGGGGGAGATGGAGATGGAGGGGGAGAGGAAGGGGGAGATGGAGGGGGACAGGGAGGGGAGATGGAGATGGAAAGGGAGGGGGAGATGGAGATGGAGGGGAAGAGGGAGATGTAGATGAAGGGGGAGAGGGAGAGGGAGATAGGGATGGAGCGGGTGATGGAGTGGGAGGCGGAGATGAAGATGGAGGGGGCGATGGAGGGGGAGATGGAGGGGGAGATGAAGATGGAGGTAGAGGGGGTGATGGAGGTGGGAGAGGAAGATGGAGATGGATTGGGAGATGGAGGGGGAGATGGAGTTGGAGATGGAGGGGGAGGGGAAGATGGAGGGAGAGATGGAGGGGGAGATGGAGGGGAGACAGAGGGGGAGATGGAAATGGAGGGGGAGATGGAGGGGGAGATGGAGATGGAGGGGGAGATGGAGGGGAAGATGGAGGGGGAGGGGGGAGATGGAGATGGAGGGGGAAGGGGGAGATGGACATGGAGATGGAGGGGGAGATGGAGATAGAGGTGGAGATGGAGGGGAAGGGGGAGATGGAGGGGAGATGGAGGGGGAGGGGAGACAGTGGGGGATATGGGGGAGATGGAGATGGAGGGGGAGGGGGATATGGAGGGGGAGATGTAGGGGGAGGGGGAGATGAAGGGTGAGATGGAGGGGGACAGGGAGGGGAGATGGAGATGGAAAGGGAAGGGGAGATGGAGATGGAGGGGGAGATGGAGGGGGAGGGGAAATGGAAGGGGAGATGGAGATGGAGCGGGAGATGGAGATGGAGATGGAGGGGGAAAGGGCAGATGGAGATGGAGAGGGAGGGGGAGGGGGAGGAGGAGATGGAGATGGAGGGGGAGATGGAGGGGGAGGGGGGAGATGGAGATGGAGGGGGAAGGGGGAGATGGACAAGGAGATGGAGGGGGAGATGGAGGGGGAGATAGAGGGGAGATGGTGATAGAGGTGGAGATGGAGGGGAAGGGGGAGATGGAGGGGGAGATGGAGATGGAGGGGGAGATGGAGGGGGAGGGGGAGATGGAGGGGGATACGGAGGGGGAGGGAGAGATGGAGGGTGAGATTGAGGGAGAGGGGGAGATGGAGGGGAAGATGGAGGGGGAGATGGAGATTTAGATGAAGGGGGAGATGGAGGGGGAGGGGGAGATGGAAGGGGAGGGGGAGATGGGAGATGGAGGAGGAGATGGATATAGAGATGGAGAGGGAGGGGGGAGATGGAGGGGGAGATGGAGAGGGAGATGGAGGGGTGGGGTGGGGGGAGATGGAGAGGGAGATGGAGCTGAAGGGGGAGGGGAGCGGGAGATGGAGGGGGCAATGGAGGGGGAGATGGAGATGGAGATGAAGATGGAGGTAGAGGGGGTGATGGAGGTGGGAGAGGAAGATGGAGATGGATTGGGAGATGGAGGGGGAGATGGAGTTGGAGATGGAGGGGGGGGAGATGGAGGGAGAGATGGAGGGGGAGATGGAGGGGAGACAGAGGGGGAGATGGAAATGGAGGGGAGATGGAGGGGGAGGGGGAGATGGAGATGGAGGGGGAGATGGAGGGGAAGATGGAGGGGGAGGGGGAGATGGAGATGGAGGGGGAAGGGGGAGATGGACATGGAGATGGAGGGGGAGATGGAGATAGAGGTGGAGATGTAGGGGAAGGGGGAGATGGAGGGGAGATGGAGGGGGAGGGGAGACAGTGGGGGAGATGGGGGAGATGGAGATGGAGGGGAAGGGGGATATGGAGGGGGAGAAGTAGGGGAAGGGGGAGATGAAGGGTGAGATGGAGGGGGACAGGGAGGGGAGATGGAGATGGAAAGGGAGGGGGAGATGGAGATGGAGGGGGAGATGGAGGGGGAGGGGAAATGGAAGGGGAGATGGAGATGGAGCGGGAGATGGAGATGGAGGGGGAAAGGGCAGATGGAGATGGAGAGGGAGGGGGAGGGGGAGGGGGAGATGGAGATGGAGGGGGAGATGGAGATGGAGGGGGAGATGGAGGGGGAGGGGGAGATGGAGATGGAGGGGGAAGGGGGAGATGGACATGGAGATGGAGGGGGAGATGGAGGGGGAGATAGAGGGGGAGATGGTGATAGAGGTGGAGATGGAGGGGAAGGGGGAGATGGAGGGGGAGATGGAGATGGAGGGGGAGATGGAGGGGGAGGGGAGATGGAGGGGGATACGGAGGGGGAGGGAGAGATGGAGGGTGAGATTGAGGGAGAGGGGGAGATGGAGGGGAAGATGGAGGGGGAGATGGAGATTTAGATGAAGGGGGAGATGGGAGGGGGAGGGGGAGATGGAAGGGGAGGGGGAGATGGGAGATGGAGGAGGAGGAGGAGATGGATATGGAGATGGAGAGGGAGGGGGGAGATGGAGCGGGAGATGGAGAGGGAGATGGAGGGGTGGGGTGGGAGGAGATGGAGAGGGAGATGGAGCTGAAGGGGGAGGGGGAGCAGGAGATGGAGGGGGCAATGGAGGGGGAGATGGAGATGGAGATAGAGGGGGAGATGGAAGGGAAGATACAGATGGAGGGGGAGAGGGAGATGGGGGAGATGGAGGAGAGATGGTGGGGGAGGGGAGATGGAGGGGAGATGGAGATGGAGGGGGAGGGGAGATGGAGGGGGAGGGGGAGATGGAGGGGGAGATGGAGATGGATGGGGAGGGGGAGATGGAGTGGGAGATGGAGGGGGAGATAGAGATGGAGGGGGAGATGGAGATGGAGATGGAGGGGGAGGGGGAGGGGGAGGGGGAGATCGAGGGGAGGGGAGATGGTGGGGGAGGGGGAGATGGAGGGGAGATTGAGATAGAGGGGGAGATGGAGGGGAAGGGGGAGATGGAGGGGGAGGGGAGATGGTGGGGGAGGGGGAGATGGAGGGGGAGATTGAGATAGAGGGGGAGATGGAGGGGAAGGGGGAGGGGATATGGAGGGGGAGATGGAATTGAAATGGAGATGGAGGGGGAGGGGAGATGGAGGGGAGGGGGAGGGGGAGATGGAGATGGAGGGGGAGGGAGAGATGGAAATGGAGGGGGAGATGGAGATGGAGATAGAGGGGGAGATGGAGATGGAGGGGGAGGGGGAGATGGAGATGAGGGGGAGATGGAGATGGACATGGAGGGGGAGATGGAGATGGAGATTGAGATTGAGATGGAGGGGGAGATGGAGGGGGAGGGGGAGATGGAGATGGAGGGGGAGAGGGAGACGGAGAGGGAGAGGGGGAGATGGAGATGGAGGAGAAGAGGGAGATGAGATGAAGGGGGAGAGGGAGCTGGAGATGGAGGGAGCGATGGAGGGGGAGGGGTAGATGGAGGGAGATGGAGGGGAAATGGAGATGGAGGGGGAGGGGAGATGGAGGGGGAGGGGGAGATGGAGGGGGAGATGGAGATGGATGGGGAGGGAAGATGGAGGGGGAGATGGAGGGGGAGGGGGAAATGGAGATGGAGGGGGAGATGGAGATGGAGATGGAGGGGGAGGGGGAGGGGGAGATGGAGATGGAGGGGAAGATGGAGATGGAGGGGGAGATGGAAGGGGAGGGGGAGATGGAGGGGGATGGGAGATGGAGGGGGAGGGGGAGATGGAGGGGGAGATGGAGATAGAGGGGGAGATGGAGGGGAAGGGGGAGATGGAGATGGAGGGGGAGGGGGAGGGGAGATGGAGGGGGAGATGGAATGGAGATGGAGATGGAGGGTGAGGGGAGATGGAGGCGAGGGGGGAGGGGGCGATGGAGATAGAGGGGGAGGGGGAGATGGAAATGGAGGGGGAGATGGAGATGGAGATGGAGGGGAGATGGAGATGGAGGGGAGATGGAGATGGAGGGGGAGATGGAGATGGACATGGAGGGGGAGATGGAGATGGAGATTGAGATGGAGAGGGAGATAAAGGGGGAGATGGAGGGGGAGATGGAGGGGGAGAGGGAGATGGAGGGGGAGAGGGAGATGGAGAGGGAGAGGGGGAGATGGAGATGGAGGAGAAGAGGGAGATGAGATGAAGGGGGAGAGGGAGCAGGAGATGGAGGGAGCGATGGAGGGGGAGGGGTAGATGGAGATGGAGGGGGCGATGGAGGGGGTGGAGAGAATGAGGGGCAGATGGAGATGGAGAGGAGGGGGAGAGGGAGGGGAAGATGGAGAGAGAGGGGGTGATGGAGATGGAGATAGAGGGGGAGATGGAGGGGGAGATGGAGGGGGAGGGGGAGAAGGAGATAGAGGGGAGATGGAGGGGGAGGGGAGACAGAGGGGGAGATGGAGGGGGAGATGGAGATGGAGGGGGAGGGGGAGATGGAGGGGGAGATGGAGGGGGAAGGGGAGATGAAGGGGGAGATGGTGGGGGACAGGGAGGGGAGGTGGAGATGGAAGGGGAGGGGGAGATGGAGATGGAGGGAAGAGGGAGATGGAGAGGAAAGGGGAGGGGGAGATGGAGATGGAGATGAGATAGAGGGGGAGATGGAGGGGGAGATGGAGATGGAGGGAGAGGGGAAGGGGGAGATGGAGGGGAGATGGAGGGGGGAGGGGAGACAGAGGGGGAGATGGAGGGGGAGATGGAGATGGAGGGGGAGATGGAGGGGGAGATGGAGGAGGAGATGGAGATGGAGGGGGAGAGGAAGGGGGAGATGGAGGGGGACAGGGAGGGGAGATGGAGATGGAAGGGGAGGGGGAGATGGAGATGGAGGGGAGAGGAAGGGGGAGATGGAGGGGGACAGGGAGGGGAGATGGAGATGGAAGGGGAGGGGGAGATGGAGATGGAGGGGAAGAGGGAGATGGAGATGAAGGGGAGAGGGAGATGGGGATGGAGGGGGAGATGGAGGGGGAGATGAAGATGGAGGGAGAGGGGGTGATGGAGGAGAAATGAGGGGGAGATGGAGATGGAGATGGAGGGGGAGAGGGAGGGAGAGATGGAGGGGGAGATGGAGGGGAGACAGAGGGGGAGATGGAAATGGAGGGGGAGAGGGAGGGGGAGATGGAGATGGAGGGGGAGGGGGAGAATGATGGAGGGGGAGATGGAGATAGAGGGGGAGATGGGTGGGGAAGGGGGAATACTGACT